>NW_027142904.1:0-117342 GCF_026170545.1 Melanerpes formicivorus
CAAGCATTTTACAGCAGGTTGGAGCAGCCTGTATCTCAGCACAGGAATAAGGTAGGGAAGAATTCAAATACTCATTTTGACTGCCTCCAGAAGTTAGATCAGATGGCAAATTGTATTTGGTGCTAGGTCTTTCCCTTTAGGAGGTTTTACCCCAACAATGTTTTCATTAGTTTCGATCACTCTCGAAATCAAGCATTTTACAGCAGGTTGGAGCAGCCTGTATCTCAGCACAGGAATAAGGTAGGGAAGAATTCTAAGGATCATTTTGACTGCCTCCAGAAGTTAGATCAGATGGCAAATTGGATTTGGTGCTAGGTCTTTCCCTTTAGGTTTTACCCCAACAATGTTTTCATTAGTTTCGCTCACTCTCGAAATCAAGCATTTTACAGCAGGTTGGAGCAGCCTGTATCTCAGCACAGGAATAAGGTAGGGAAGAATTCAAATACTCATTTTGACTGCCTCCAGAAGTTAGATCAGATGGCAAATTGTATTTGGTGCTAGGTCTTTCCCTTTAGGAGGTTTTACCCCAACAATGTTTTCATTAGTTTCGCTCACTCTCGAAATCAAGCATTTTTCAGCAGGTTGGAGCAGCCTGTATCTCAGCACAGGAATAAGGTAGGGAAGAATTCTAAGGATCATTTTGACTGCCTCCAGAAGTTAGATCAGATGGCAAATTGTATTTGGTGCTAGGTCTTTCCCTTTAGGTTTTACCCCAACAATGTTTTCATTAGTTTCGCTCACTCTCGAAATCAAGCATTTTACAGCAGGTTGGAGCAGCCTGTATCTCAGCACAGGAATAAGGTAGGGAAGAATTCTAAGGATCATTTTGACTGCCTCCAGAAGTTAGATCAGATGGCAAATTGTATTTGGTGCCAGGTCTTTCCCTTTAGGTTTTACCCCAACAATGTTTTCATTAGTTTCGCTCACTCTCGAAATCAAGCATTTTACAGCAGGTTGGAGCAGCCTGTATCTCAGCACAGGAATAAGGTAGGGAAGAATTCTAAGGATCATTTTGACTGCCTCCAGAAGTTAGATCAGATGGCCCATGCAATTTGGTGCTAGGTCTTTCCCTTTAGGTTTTACCCCAACAAAGTCTTCATTAGTTTCGATCACTCTCGAAATCAAGCATTTTACAGCAGGTTGGAGCAGCCTGTATCTCAGCACAGGAATAAGGTAGGGAAGAATTCAAATACTCATTTTGACTGCCTCCAGAAGTTAGATCAGATGGCAAACTGTATTTGGTGCTAGGTCTTTCCCTTTAGGTTTTACCCCAACAATGTTTTCATTAGTATCGATCACTCTCGAAATCAAGCATTTTACAGCAGGTTGGAGCAGCCTGTATCTCAGCACAGGAATAAGGTAGGGAAGAATTCTAAGGATCATTTTGACTGCCTCCAGAAGTTAGATCAGATGGCAAATTGGATTTGGTGCTAGGTCTTTCCCTTTAGGTTTTACCCCAACAATGTTTTCATTAGTTTCGCTCACTCTCGAAATCAAGCATTTTACAGCAGGTTGGAGCAGCCTGTATCTCAGCACAGGAATAAGGTAGGGAAGAATTCTAAGGATCATTTTGACTGCCTCCAGAAGTTAGATCAGATGGCAAATTGTATTTGGTGCTAGGTCTTTCCCTTTAGGTTTTACCCCAACAATGTTTTCATTAGTTTCGCTCACTCTCGAAATCAAGCATTTTACAGCAGGTTGGAGCAGCCTGTATCTCAGCACAGGAATAAGGTAGGGAAGAATTCAAATACATATTTTGACTGCCTCCAGAAGTTAGACGAGATGGCCAATGCAATTTGGTGCTAGGCCTTTCCCTTTAGGTTTTACCCCAACAATGTTTTCATTAGTTTCGCTCACTCTCGAAATCAAGCATTTTTACAGCAGGTTGGAGCAGCCTGTATCTCAGCACAGGAATAAGGTAGGGAAGAATTCAAATACTCATTTTGACTGCCTCCAGAAGTTAGATCAGATGGCAAATTGTATTTGGTGCTAGGTCTTTCCCTTTAGGAGGTTTTACCCCAACAATGTTTTCATTAGTTTCGCTCACTCTCGAAATCAAGCATTTTTCAGCAGGTTGGAGCAGCCTGTATCTCAGCACAGGAATAAGGTAGGGAAGAATTCTAAGGATCATTTTGACTGCCTCCAGAAGTTAGATCAGATGGCAAATTGTATTTGGTGCTAGGTCTTTCCCTTTAGGTTTTACCCCAACAATGTTTTCATTAGTTTCGCTCACTCTCGAAATCAAGCATTTTACAGCAGGTTGGAGCAGCCTGTATCTCAGCACAGGAATAAGGTAGGGAAGAATTCAAATACTCATTTTGACTGCTTCCAGAAGTTAGATCAGATGGCAAATTGTATTTGGTGCTAGGTCTTTCCCTTTAGGTTTTACCCCAACAATGTTTTCATTAGTTTCGCTCACTCTCGAAATCAAGCATTTTACAGCAGGTTGGAGCAGCCTGTATCTCAGCACAGGAATAAGGTAGGGAAGAATTCAAATACTCATTTTGACTGCCTCCAGAAGTTAGACCAGATGGGCCAATGCAATTTGGTGCTAGGCCTTTCCCTTTAGGTTTTACCCCAACAATGTTTTCATTAGTTTCGCTCACTCTCGAAATCAAGCATTTTACAGCAGGTTGGAGCAGCCTGTATCTCAGCACAGGAATAAGGTAGGGAAGAATTCAAATACTCATTTTGACTGCCTCCAGAAGTTAGATCAGATGGCAAATTGGAATTTGGTGCTAGGTCTTTCCCTTTAGGTTTTACCCCAACAATGTTTTCATTAGTTTCGATCACTCTCGAAATCAAGCATTTTACAGCAGGTTGGAGCAGCCTGTATCTCAGCACAGGAATAAGGTAGGGAAGAATTCTAAGGATCATTTTGACTGCCTCCAGAAGTTAGATCAGATGGCAAATTGGATTTGGTGCTAGGTCTTTCCCTTTAGGTTTTACCCCAACAATGTTTTCATTAGTTTCGCTCACTCTCGAAATCAAGCATTTTACAGCAGGTTGGAGCAGCCTGTATCTCAGCACAGGAATAAGGTAGGGAAGAATTCTAAGGATCATTTTGACTGCCTCCAGAAGTTAGATCAGATGGCAAATTGTATTTGGTGCCAGGTCTTTCCCTTTAGGTTTTACCCCAACAATGTTTTCATTAGTTTTCGATCACTCTCGAAATCAAGCATTTTACAGCAGGTTGGAGCAGCCTGTATCTCAGCACAGGAATAAGGTAGGGAAGAATTCAAATACTCATTTTGACTGCCTCCAGAAGTTAGATCAGATGGCAAACTGTATTTGGTGCTAGGTCTTTCCCTTTAGGTTTTACCCCAACAATGTTTTCATTAGTATCGATCACTCTCGAAATCAAGCATTTTACAGCAGGTTGGAGCAGCCTGTATCTCAGCACAGGAATAAGGTAGGGAAGAATTCTAAGGATCATTTTGACTGCCTCCAGAAGTTAGATCAGATGGCAAATTGTATTTGGTGCTAGGTCTTTCCCTTTAGGTTTTACCCCAACAATGTTTTCATTAGTTTCGCTCACTCTCGAAATCAAGCATTTTACAGCAGGTTGGAGCAGCCTGTATCTCAGCACAGGAATAAGGTAGGGAAGAATTCTAAGGATCATTTTGACTGCCTCCAGAAGTTAGATCAGATGGCAAATTGTATTTGGTGCTAGGTCTTTCCCTTTAGGTTTTACCCCAACAATGTTTTCATTAGTTTCGCTCACTCTCGAAATCAAGCATTTTACAGCAGGTTGGAGCAGCCTGTATCTCAGCACAGGAATAAGGTAGGGAAGAATTCAAATACTCATTTTGACTGCCTCCAGAAGTTAGACCAGATGGCCAATGCAATTTGGTGCTAGGCCTTTCCCTTTAGGTTTTACCCCAACAATGTTTTCATTAGTTTCGCTCACTCTCGAAATCAAGCATTTTACAGCAGGTTGGAGCAGCCTGTATCTCAGCACAGGAATAAGGTAGGGAAGAATTCTAAGGATCATTTTGACTGCCTCCAGAAGTTTAGATCAGATGGCCAATGCAATTTGGTGCTAGGTCTTTCCCTTTAGGTTTTACCCCAACAATGTTTTCATTAGTTTCGCTCACTCTCGAAATCAAGCATTTTACAGCAGGTTGGAGCAGCCTGTATCTCAGCACAGGAATAAGGTAGGGAAGAATTCTAAGGATCATTTTGACTGCCTCCAGAAGTTAGATCAGATGGCAAATTGTATTTGGTGCTAGGTCTTTCCCTTTAGGTTTTACCCCAACAATGTTTTCATTAGTTTCGCTCACTCTCGAAATCAAGCATTTTACAGCAGGTTGGAGCAGCCTGTATCTCAGCACAGGAATAAGGTAGGGAAGAATTCTAAGGATCATTTTGACTGCCTCCAGAAGTTAGATCAGATGGCAAATTGGATTTGGTGCTAGGTCTTTCCCTTTAGGTTTTACCCCAACAATGTTTTCATTAGTTTCGCTCACTCTCGAAATCAAGCATTTTACAGCAGGTTGGAGCAGCCTGTATCTCAGCACAGGAATAAGGTAGGGAAGAATTCAAATACTCATTTTGACTGCCTCCAGAAGTTAGATCAGATGGCAAATTGTATTTGGTGCTAGGTCTTTCCCTTTAGGAGGTTTTTACCCCAACAATGTTTTCATTAGTTTCGCTCACTCTCGAAATCAAGCATTTTTCAGCAGGTTGGAGCAGCCTGTATCTCAGCACAGGAATAAGGTAGGGAAGAAATTCTAAGGATCATTTTGACTGCCTCCAGAAGTTAGATCAGATGGCAAATTGTATTTGGTGCTAGGTCTTTCCCTTTAGGTTTTACCCCAACAATGTTTTCATTAGTTTCGCTCACTCTCGAAATCAAGCATTTTACAGCAGGTTGGAGCAGCCTGTATCTCAGCACAGGAATAAGGTAGGGAAGAATTCTAAGGATCATTTTGACTGCCTCCAGAAGTTAGATCAGATGGCAAATTGTATTTGGTGCCAGGTCTTTCCCTTTAGGTTTTACCCCAACAATGTTTTCATTAGTTTCGCTCACTCTCGAAATCAAGCATTTTACAGCAGGTTGGAGCAGCCTGTATCTCAGCACAGGAATAGGTAGGGAAGAATTCTAAGGATCATTTTGACTGCCTCCAGAAGTTAGATCAGATGGCCCATGCAATTTGGTGCTAGGTCTTTCCCTTTAGGTTTTACCCCAACAAAGTCTTCATTAGTTTCGATCACTCTCGAAATCAAGCATTTTTACAGCAGGTTGGAGCAGCCTGTATCTCAGCACAGGAATAAGGTAGGGAAGAATTCAAATACTCATTTTGACTGCCTCCAGAAGTTAGATCAGATGGCAAACTGTATTTGGTGCTAGGTCTTTCCCTTTAGGTTTTACCCCAACAATGTTTTCATTAGTATCGATCACTCTCGAAATCAAGCATTTTACAGCAGGTTGGAGCAGCCTGTATCTCAGCAACAGGAATAAGGTAGGGAAGAATTCTAAGGATCATTTTGACTGCCTCCAGAAGTTAGATCAGATGGCAAATTGGATTTGGTGCTAGGTCTTTCCCTTTAGGTTTTACCCCAACAATGTTTTCATTAGTTTCGCTCACTCTCGAAATCAAGCATTTTACAGCAGGTTGGAGCAGCCTGTATCTCAGCACAGGAATAAGGTAGGGAAGAATTCTAAGGATCATTTTGACTGCCTCCAGAAGTTAGATCAGATGGCAAATTGTATTTGGTGCTAGGTCTTTCCCTTTAGGTTTTACCCCAACAATGTTTTTCATTAGTTTCGCTCACTCTCGAAATCAAGCAATTTTACAGCAGGTTGGAGCAGCCTGTATCTCAGCACAGGAATAAGGTAGGGAAGAATTCAAATACTCATTTTTGACTGCCTCCAGAAGTTAGACGAGATGGCCAATGCAATTTGGTGCTAGGCCTTTCCCTTTAGGTTTTACCCCAACAATGTTTTCATTAGTTTCGCTCACTCTCGAAATCAAGCATTTTACAGCAGGTTGGAGCAGCCTGTATCTCAGCACAGGAATAAGGTAGGGAAGAATTCAAATACTCATTTTGACTGCCTCCAGAAGTTAGATCAGATGGCAAATTGTATTTGGTGCTAGGTCTTTCCCTTTAGGAGGTTTTACCCCAACAATGTTTTCATTAGTTTCGCTCACTCTCGAAATCAAGCATTTTTCAGCAGGTTGGAGCAGCCTGTATCTCAGCACAGGAATAAGGTAGGGAAGAATTCTAAGGATCATTTTGACTGCCTCCAGAAGTTAGATCAGATGGCAAATTGTATTTGGTGCTAGGTCTTTCCCTTTAGGTTTTACCCCAACAATGTTTTCATTAGTTTCGCTCACTCTCGAAATCAAGCATTTTACAGCAGGTTGGAGCAGCCTGTATCTCAGCACAGGAATAAGGTAGGGAAGAATTCAAATACTCATTTTGACTGCTTCCAGAAGTTAGATCAGATGGCAAATTGTATTTGGTGCTAGGTCTTTCCCTTTAGGTTTTACCCCAACAATGTTTTCATTAGTTTCGCTCACTCTCGAAATCAAGCATTTTACAGCAGGTTGGAGCAGCCTGTATCTCAGCACAGGAATAAGGTAGGGAAGAATTCAAATACTCATTTTGACTGCCTCCAGAAGTTAGACCAGATGGCCAATGCAATTTGGTGCTAGGCCTTTCCCTTTAGGTTTTACCCCAACAATGTTTTCATTAGTTTCGCTCACTCTCGAAATCAAGCATTTTACAGCAGGTTGGAGCAGCCTGTATCTCAGCACAGGAATAAGGTAGGGAAGAATTCAAATACTCATTTTGACTGCCTCCAGAAGTTAGATCAGATGGCAAATTGGATTTGGTGCTAGGTCTTTCCCTTTAGGTTTTACCCCAACAATGTTTTCATTAGTTTCGATCACTCTCGAAATCAAGCATTTTACAGCAGGTTGGAGCAGCCTGTATCTCAGCACAGGAATAAGGTAGGGAAGAATTCTAAGGATCATTTTGACTGCCTCCAGAAGTTAGATCAGATGGCAAATTGGATTTGGTGCTAGGTCTTTCCCTTTAGGTTTTACCCCAACAATGTTTTCATTAGTTTCGCTCACTCTCGAAATCAAGCATTTTACAGCAGGTTGGAGCAGCCTGTATCTCAGCACAGGAATAAGGTAGGGAAGAATTCTAAGGATCATTTTGACTGCCTCCAGAAGTTAGATCAGATGGCAAATTGTATTTGGTGCCAGGTCTTTCCCTTTAGGTTTTACCCCAACAATGTTTTCATTAGTTTCGATCACTCTCGAAATCAAGCATTTTACAGCAGGTTGGAGCAGCCTGTATCTCAGCACAGGAATAAGGTAGGGAAGAATTCAAATACTCATTTTGACTGCCTCCAGAAGTTAGATCAGATGGCAAACTGTATTTGGTGCTAGGTCTTTCCCTTTAGGTTTTACCCCAACAATGTTTTCATTAGTATCGATCACTCTCGAAATCAAGCATTTTACAGCAGGTTGTAGCAGCCTGTATCTCAGCACAGGAATAAGGTAGGGAAGAATTCTAAGGATCATTTTGACTGCCTCCAGAAGTTAGATCAGATGGCAAATTGTATTTGGTGCTAGGTCTTTCCCTTTAGGTTTTACCCCAACAATGTTTTCATTAGTTTCGCTCACTCTCGAAATCAAGCATTTTACAGCAGGTTGGAGCAGCCTGTATCTCAGCACAGGAATAAGGTAGGGAAGAATTCTAAGGATCATTTTGACTGCCTCCAGAAGTTAGATCAGATGGCAAATTGTATTTGGTGCTAGGTCTTTCCCTTTAGGTTTTACCCCAACAATGTTTTCATTAGTTTCGCTCACTCTCGAAATCAAGCATTTTACAGCAGGTTGGAGCAGCCTGTATCTCAGCACAGGAATAAGGTAGGGAAGAATTCAAATACTCATTTTGACTGCCTCCAGAAGTTAGACCAGATGGCCAATGCAATTTGGTGCTAGGCCTTTCCCTTTAGGTTTTACCCCAACAATGTTTTCATTAGTTTCGCTCACTCTCGAAATCAAGCATTTTACAGCAGGTTGGAGCAGCCTGTATCTCAGCACAGGAATAAGGTAGGGAAGAATTCTAAGGATCATTTTGACTGCCTCCAGAAGTTAGATCAGATGGCCAATGCAATTTGGTGCTAGGTCTTTCCCTTTAGGTTTTACCCCAACAATGTTTTCATTAGTTTCGCTCACTCTCGAAATCAAGCATTTTACAGCAGGTTGGAGCAGCCTGTATCTCAGCACAGGAATAAGGTAGGGAAGAATTCTAAGGATCATTTTGACTGCCTCCAGAAGTTAGATCAGATGGCAAATTGTATTTGGTGCTAGGTCTTTCCCTTTAGGTTTTACCCCAACAATGTTTTCATTAGTTTCGCTCACTCTCGAAATCAAGCATTTTACAGCAGGTTGGAGCAGCCTGTATCTCAGCACAGGAATAAGGTAGGGAAGAATTCAAATACTCATTTTGACTGCCTCCAGAAGTTAGACCAGATGGCCAATGCAATTTGGTGCTAGGCCTTTCCCTTTAGGTTTTACCCCAACAATGTTTTCATTAGTTTCGCTCACTCTCGAAATCAAGCATTTTACAGCAGGTTGGAGCAGCCTGTATCTCAGCACATGAATAAGGTAGGGAAGAATTCAAATACTCATTTTGACTGCCTCCAGAAGTTAGATCAGATGGCAAATTGTATTTGGTGCTAGGTCTTTCCCTTTAGGTTTTACCCCAACAATGTTTTCATTAGTTTCGATCACTCTCGAAATCAAGCATTTTACAGCAGGTTGGAGCAGCCTGTATCTCAGCACAGGAATAAGGTAGGGAAGAATTCTAAGGATCATTTTGACTGCCTCCAGAAGTTAGATCAGATGGCAAATTGTATTTGGTGCTAGGTCTTTCCCTTTAGGTTTTACCCCAACAATGTTTTCATTAGTTTCGATCACTCTCGAAATCAAGCATTTTACAGCAGGTTGGAGCAGCCTGTATCTCAGCACAGGAATAAGGTAGGGAAGAATTCTAAGGATCATTTTGACTGCCTCCAGAAGTTAGATCAGATGGCCAATGCAATTTGGTGCTAGGCCTTTCCCTTTAGGTTTTACCCCAACAATGTTTTCATTAGTTTCGCTCACTCTCGAAATCAAGCATTTTACAGCAGGTTGGAGCAGCCTGTATCTCAGCACAGGAATAAGGTAGGGAAGAATTCTAAGGATCATTTTGACTGCCTCCAGAAGTTAGATCAGATGGCAAATTGGATTTGGTGCTAGGTCTTTCCCTTTAGGTTTTACCCCAACAATGTTTTCATTAGTTTCGATCACTCTCGAAATCAAGCATTTTACAGCAGGTTGGAGCAGCCTGTATCTCAGCACAGGAATAAGGTAGGGAAGAATTCTAAGGATCATTTTGACTGCCTCCAGAAGTTAGATCAGATGGCCAATGCAATTTGGTGCTAGGCCTTTCCCTTTAGGTTTTACCCCCACAATGTTTTCATTAGTTTCGCTCACTCTCGAAATCAAGCATTTTACAGCAGGTTGGAGCAGCCTGTATCTCAGCACAGGAATAAGGTAGGGAAGAATTCTAAGGATCATTTTGACTGCCTCCAGAAGTTAGATCAGATGGCAAATTGTATTTGGTGCTAGGTCTTTCCCTTTAGGTTTTCCCCCAACAATGTTTTCATTAGTTTCGATCACTCTCGAAATCAAGCATTTTACAGCAGGTTGGAGCAGCCTGTATCTCAGCACAGGAATAAGGTAGGGAAGAATTCTAAGGATCATTTTGACTGCCTCCAGAAGTTAGATCAGATGGCTAATTGTATTTGGTGCTAGACCTTTCCCTTTAGGTTTTACCCCAACAATGTTTTCATTAGTTTCGCTCACTCTCGAAATCAAGCATTTTACAGCAGGTTGGAGCAGCCTGTATCTCAGCACAGGAATAAGGTAGGGAAGAATTCAAATACTCATTTTGACTGCTTCCAGAAGTTAGATCAGATGGCAAATTGTATTTGGTGCTAGGTCTTTCCCTTTAGGTTTTACCCCAACAATGTTTTCATTAGTTTCGCTCACTCTCAAAATCAAGCATTTTACAGCAGGTTGGAGCAGCCTGTATCTCAGCACAGGAATAAGGTAGGGAAGAATTCAAATACTCATTTTGACTGCCTCCAGAAGTTAGATCAGATGGCAAATTGGATTTGGTGCTAGGTCTTTCCCTTTAGGTTTTACCCCAACAATGTTTTCATTAGTTTCGATCACTCTCGAAATCAAGCATTTTACAGCAGGTTGGAGCAGCCTGTATCTCAGCACAGGAATAAGGTAGGGAAGAATTCTAAGGATCATTTTGACTGCCTCCAGAAGTTAGATCAGATGGCAAATTGTATTTGGTGCCAGGTCTTTCCCTTTAGGTTTTACGCCAACAATGTTTTCATTAGTTTCGATCACTCTCGAAATCAAGCATTTTACAGCAGGTTGGAGCAGCCTGTATCTCAGCACAGGAATAAGGTAGGGAAGAATTCTAAGGATCATTTTGACTGCCTCCAGAAGTTAGATCAGATGGCAAATTGTATTTGGTGCCAGGTCTTTCCCTTTAGGTTTTACCCCAACAATGTTTTCATTAGTTTCGCTCACTCTCGAAATCAAGCATTTTACAGCAGGTTGGAGCAGCCTGTATCTCAGCACAGGAATAAGGTAGGGAAGAATTCTAAGGATCATTTTGACTGCCTCCAGAAGTTAGATCAGATGGCAAATTGTATTTGGTGCCAGGTCTTTCCCTTAAGGTTTTACCCCAACAATGTTTTCATTAGTTTTGATCACTCTCGAAATCAAGCATTTTACAGCAGGTTGGAGCAGCCTGTATCTCAGCACAGGAATAAGGTAGGGAAGAATTCTAAGGATCATTTTGACTGCCTCCAGAAGTTAGATCAGATGGCAAATTGTATTTGGTGCCAGGTCTTTCCCTTTAGGTTTTACCCCAACAATGTTTTCATTAGTTTCGCTCACTCTCGAAATCAAGCATTTTACAGCAGGTTGGAGCAGCCTGTATCTCAGCACAGGAATAAGGTAGGGAAGAATTCTAAGGATCATTTTGACTGCCTCCAGAAGTTAGATCAGATGGCCAATGCAATTTGGTGCTAGGTCTTTCCCTTTAGGTTTTACCCCAACAATGTTTTCATTAGTTTCGCTCACTCTCGAAATCAAGCATTTTACAGCAGGTTGGAGCAGCCTGTATCTCAGCACAGGAATAAGGTAGGGAAGAATTCAAATACTCATTTTGACTGCTTCCAGAAGTTAGATCAGATGGCAAATTGTATTTTGTGCTAGGTCTTTCCCTTTAGGTTTTACCCCAACAATGTTTTCATTAGTTTCGCTCACTCTCGAAATCAAGCATTTTACAGCAGGTTGGAGCAGCCTGTATCTCAGCACAGGAATAAGGTAGGGAAGAATTCTAAGGATCATTTTGACTGCCTCCAGAAGTTAGATCAGATGGCAAATTGTATTTGGTGCTAGGTCTTTCCCTTTAGGTTTTACCCCAACAATGTTTTCATTAGTTTCACTCACTCTCGAAATCAAGCATTTTACAGCAGGTTGGAGCAGCCTGTATCTCAGCACAGGAATAAGGTAGGGAAGAATTCTAAGGATCATTTTGACTGCCTCCAGAAGTTAGATCAGATGGCAAATTGTATTTGGTGCCAGGTCTTTCCCTTTAGGTTTTACCCCAACAATGTTTTCATTAGTTTCGCTCACTCTCGAAATCAAGCATTTTACAGCAGGTTGGAGCAGCCTGTATCTCAGCACAGGAATAAGGTAGGGAAGAATTCAAATACTCATTTTGACTGCTTCCAGAAGTTAGACCAGATGGCCAATGCAATTTGGTGCTAGGCCTTTCCCTTTAGGTTTTACCCCAACAATGTTTTCATTAGTTTCGCTCACTCTCGAAATCAAGCATTTTACAGCAGGTTGGAGCAGCCTGTATCTCAGCACAGGAATAAGGTAGGGAAGAATTCAAATACTCATTTTGACTGCCTCCAGAAGTTAGACCAGATGGCCAATGCAATTTGGTGCTAGGCCTTTCCCTTTAGGTTTTACCCCAACAATGTTTTCATTAGTTTCGCTCACTCTCGAAATCAAGCATTTTACAGCAGGTTGGAGCAGCCTGTATCTCAGCACAGGAATAAGGTAGGGAAGAATTCTAAGGATCATTTTGACTGCCTCCAGAAGTTAGATCAGATGGCCAATGCAATTTGGTGCTAGGTCTTTCCCTTTAGGTTTTACCCCAACAATGTTTTCATTAGTTTCGCTCACTCTCGAAATCAAGCATTTTACAGCAGGTTGGAGCAGCCTGTATCTCAGCACAGGAATAAGGTAGGGAAGAATTCTAAGGATCATTTTGACTGCCTCCAGAAGTTAGATCAGATGGCAAATTGTATTTGGTGCTAGGTCTTTCCCTTTAGGTTTTACCCCAACAATGTTTTCATTAGTTTCGCTCACTCTCGAAATCAAGCATTTTACAGCAGGTTGGAGCAGCCTGTATCTCAGCACAGGAATAAGGTAGGGAAGAATTCAAATACTCATTTTGACTGCCTCCAGAAGTTAGACCAGATGGCCAATGCAATTTGGTGCTAGGCCTTTCCCTTTAGGTTTTACCCCAACAATGTTTTCATTAGTTTCGCTCACTCTCGAAATCAAGCATTTTACAGCAGGTTGGAGCAGCCTGTATCTCAGCACATGAATAAGGTAGGGAAGAATTCAAATACTCATTTTGACTGCCTCCAGAAGTTAGATCAGATGGCAAATTGTATTTGGTGCTAGGTCTTTCCCTTTAGGTTTTACCCCAACAATGTTTTCATTAGTTTCGATCACTCTCGAAATCAAGCATTTTACAGCAGGTTGGAGCAGCCTGTATCTCAGCACAGGAATAAGGTAGGGAAGAATTCTAAGGATCATTTTGACTGCCTCCAGAAGTTAGATCAGATGGCAAATTGTATTTGGTGCTAGGTCTTTCCCTTTAGGTTTTACCCCAACAATGTTTTCATTAGTTTCGATCACTCTCGAAATCAAGCATTTTACAGCAGGTTGGAGCAGCCTGTATCTCAGCACAGGAATAAGGTAGGGAAGAATTCTAAGGATCATTTTGACTGCCTCCAGAAGTTAGATCAGATGGCAAATTGTATTTGGTGCTAGGTCTTTCCCTTTAGGTTTTCCCCCAACAATGTTTTCATTAGTTTCGATCACTCTCGAAATCAAGCATTTTACAGCAGGTTGGAGCAGCCTGTATCTCAGCACAGGAATAAGGTAGGGAAGAATTCTAAGGATCATTTTGACTGCCTCCAGAAGTTAGATCAGATGGCTAATTGTATTTGGTGCTAGACCTTTCCCTTTAGGTTTTACCCCAACAATGTTTTCATTAGTTTCGCTCACTCTCGAAATCAAGCATTTTACAGCAGGTTGGAGCAGCCTGTATCTCAGCACAGGAATAAGGTAGGGAAGAATTCAAATACTCATTTTGACTGCTTCCAGAAGTTAGATCAGATGGCAAATTGTATTTGGTGCTAGGTCTTTCCCTTTAGGTTTTACCCCAACAATGTTTTCATTAGTTTCGCTCACTCTCAAAATCAAGCATTTTACAGCAGGTTGGAGCAGCCTGTATCTCAGCACAGGAATAAGGTAGGGAAGAATTCAAATACTCATTTTGACTGCCTCCAGAAGTTAGATCAGATGGCAAATTGGATTTGGTGCTAGGTCTTTCCCTTTAGGTTTTACCCCAACAATGTTTTCATTAGTTTCGATCACTCTCGAAATCAAGCATTTTACAGCAGGTTGGAGCAGCCTGTATCTCAGCACAGGAATAAGGTAGGGAAGAATTCTAAGGATCATTTTGACTGCCTCCAGAAGTTAGATCAGATGGCAAATTGTATTTGGTGCCAGGTCTTTCCCTTTAGGTTTTACGCCAACAATGTTTTCATTAGTTTCGATCACTCTCGAAATCAAGCATTTTACAGCAGGTTGGAGCAGCCTGTATCTCAGCACAGGAATAAGGTAGGGAAGAATTCTAAGGATCATTTTGACTGCCTCCAGAAGTTAGATCAGATGGCAAATTGTATTTGGTGCCAGGTCTTTCCCTTTAGGTTTTACCCCAACAATGTTTTCATTAGTTTCGCTCACTCTCGAAATCAAGCATTTTACAGCAGGTTGGAGCAGCCTGTATCTCAGCACAGGAATAAGGTAGGGAAGAATTCTAAGGATCATTTTGACTGCCTCCAGAAGTTAGATCAGATGGCAAATTGTATTTGGTGCCAGGTCTTTCCCTTAAGGTTTTACCCCAACAATGTTTTCATTAGTTTTGATCACTCTCGAAATCAAGCATTTTACAGCAGGTTGGAGCAGCCTGTATCTCAGCACAGGAATAAGGTAGGGAAGAATTCTAAGGATCATTTTGACTGCCTCCAGAAGTTAGATCAGATGGCAAATTGTATTTGGTGCCAGGTCTTTCCCTTTAGGTTTTACCCCAACAATGTTTTCATTAGTTTCGCTCACTCTCGAAATCAAGCATTTTACAGCAGGTTGGAGCAGCCTGTATCTCAGCACAGGAATAAGGTAGGGAAGAATTCTAAGGATCATTTTGACTGCCTCCAGAAGTTAGATCAGATGGCCAATGCAATTTGGTGCTAGGTCTTTCCCTTTAGGTTTTACCCCAACAATGTTTTCATTAGTTTCGCTCACTCTCGAAATCAAGCATTTTACAGCAGGTTGGAGCAGCCTGTATCTCAGCACAGGAATAAGGTAGGGAAGAATTCAAATACTCATTTTGACTGCTTCCAGAAGTTAGATCAGATGGCAAATTGTATTTTGTGCTAGGTCTTTCCCTTTAGGTTTTACCCCAACAATGTTTTCATTAGTTTCGCTCACTCTCGAAATCAAGCATTTTACAGCAGGTTGGAGCAGCCTGTATCTCAGCACAGGAATAAGGTAGGGAAGAATTCTAAGGATCATTTTGACTGCCTCCAGAAGTTAGATCAGATGGCAAATTGTATTTGGTGCTAGGTCTTTCCCTTTAGGTTTTACCCCAACAATGTTTTCATTAGTTTCACTCACTCTCGAAATCAAGCATTTTACAGCAGGTTGGAGCAGCCTGTATCTCAGCACAGGAATAAGGTAGGGAAGAATTCTAAGGATCATTTTGACTGCCTCCAGAAGTTAGATCAGATGGCAAATTGTATTTGGTGCCAGGTCTTTCCCTTTAGGTTTTACCCCAACAATGTTTTCATTAGTTTCGCTCACTCTCGAAATCAAGCATTTTACAGCAGGTTGGAGCAGCCTGTATCTCAGCACAGGAATAAGGTAGGGAAGAATTCAAATACTCATTTTGACTGCTTCCAGAAGTTAGACCAGATGGCCAATGCAATTTGGTGCTAGGCCTTTCCCTTTAGGTTTTACCCCAACAATGTTTTCATTAGTTTCGCTCACTCTCGAAATCAAGCATTTTACAGCAGGTTGGAGCAGCCTGTATCTCAGCACAGGAATAAGGTAGGGAAGAATTCAAATACTCATTTTGACTGCCTCCAGAAGTTAGACCAGATGGCCAATGCAATTTGGTGCTAGGCCTTTCCCTTTAGGTTTTACCCCAACAATGTTTTCATTAGTTTCGCTCACTCTCGAAATCAAGCATTTTACAGCAGGTTGGAGCAGCCTGTATCTCAGCACAGGAATAAGGTAGGGAAGAATTCTAAGGATCATTTTGACTGCCTCCAGAAGTTAGATCAGATGGCCAATGCAATTTGGTGCTAGGTCTTTCCCTTTAGGTTTTACCCCAACAATGTTTTCATTAGTTTCGCTCACTCTCGAAATCAAGCATTTTACAGCAGGTTGGAGCAGCCTGTATCTCAGCACAGGAATAAGGTAGGGAAGAATTCTAAGGATCATTTTGACTGCCTCCAGAAGTTAGATCAGATGGCAAATTGTATTTGGTGCTAGGTCTTTCCCTTTAGGTTTTACCCCAACAATGTTTTCATTAGTTTCGCTCACTCTCGAAATCAAGCATTTTACAGCAGGTTGGAGCAGCCTGTATCTCAGCACAGGAATAAGGTAGGGAAGAATTCAAATACTCATTTTGACTGCCTCCAGAAGTTAGACCAGATGGCCAATGCAATTTGGTGCTAGGCCTTTCCCTTTAGGTTTTACCCCAACAATGTTTTCATTAGTTTCGCTCACTCTCGAAATCAAGCATTTTACAGCAGGTTGGAGCAGCCTGTATCTCAGCACATGAATAAGGTAGGGAAGAATTCAAATACTCATTTTGACTGCCTCCAGAAGTTAGATCAGATGGCAAATTGTATTTGGTGCTAGGTCTTTCCCTTTAGGTTTTACCCCAACAATGTTTTCATTAGTTTCGATCACTCTCGAAATCAAGCATTTTACAGCAGGTTGGAGCAGCCTGTATCTCAGCACAGGAATAAGGTAGGGAAGAATTCTAAGGATCATTTTGACTGCCTCCAGAAGTTAGATCAGATGGCAAATTGTATTTGGTGCTAGGTCTTTCCCTTTAGGTTTTACCCCAACAATGTTTTCATTAGTTTCGATCACTCTCGAAATCAAGCATTTTACAGCAGGTTGGAGCAGCCTGTATCTCAGCACAGGAATAAGGTAGGGAAGAATTCTAAGGATCATTTTGACTGCCTCCAGAAGTTAGATCAGATGGCCAATGCAATTTGGTGCTAGGCCTTTCCCTTTAGGTTTTACCCCAACAATGTTTTCATTAGTTTCGCTCACTCTCGAAATCAAGCATTTTACAGCAGGTTGGAGCAGCCTGTATCTCAGCACAGGAATAAGGTAGGGAAGAATTCTAAGGATCATTTTGACTGCCTCCAGAAGTTAGATCAGATGGCAAATTGGATTTGGTGCTAGGTCTTTCCCTTTAGGTTTTACCCCAACAATGTTTTCATTAGTTTCGATCACTCTCGAAATCAAGCATTTTACAGCAGGTTGGAGCAGCCTGTATCTCAGCACAGGAATAAGGTAGGGAAGAATTCTAAGGATCATTTTGACTGCCTCCAGAAGTTAGATCAGATGGCCAATGCAATTTGGTGCTAGGCCTTTCCCTTTAGGTTTTACCCCCACAATGTTTTCATTAGTTTCGCTCACTCTCGAAATCAAGCATTTTACAGCAGGTTGGAGCAGCCTGTATCTCAGCACAGGAATAAGGTAGGGAAGAATTCTAAGGATCATTTTGACTGCCTCCAGAAGTTAGATCAGATGGCAAATTGTATTTGGTGCTAGGTCTTTCCCTTTAGGTTTTACCCCAACAATGTTTTCATTAGTTTCGCTCACTCTCGAAATCAAGCATTTTACAGCAGGTTGGAGCAGCCTGTATCTCAGCACAGGAATAAGGTAGGGAAGAATTCTAAGGATCATTTTGACTGCCTCCAGAAGTTAGATCAGATGGCTAATTGTATTTGGTGCTAGACCTTTCCCTTTAGGTTTTACCCCAACAATGTTTTCATTAGTTTCGCTCACTCTCGAAATCAAGCATTTTACAGCAGGTTGGAGCAGCCTGTATCTCAGCACAGGAATAAGGTAGGGAAGAATTCAAATACTCATTTTGACTGCTTCCAGAAGTTAGATCAGATGGCAAATTGTATTTGGTGCTAGGTCTTTCCCTTTAGGTTTTACCCCAACAATGTTTTCATTAGTTTCGCTCACTCTCAAAATCAAGCATTTTACAGCAGGTTGGAGCAGCCTGTATCTCAGCACAGGAATAAGGTAGGGAAGAATTCAAATACTCATTTTGACTGCCTCCAGAAGTTAGATCAGATGGCAAATTGGATTTGGTGCTAGGTCTTTCCCTTTAGGTTTTACCCCAACAATGTTTTCATTAGTTTCGATCACTCTCGAAATCAAGCATTTTACAGCAGGTTGGAGCAGCCTGTATCTCAGCACAGGAATAAGGTAGGGAAGAATTCTAAGGATCATTTTGACTGCCTCCAGAAGTTAGATCAGATGGCAAATTGTATTTGGTGCCAGGTCTTTCCCTTTAGGTTTTACGCCAACAATGTTTTCATTAGTTTCGATCACTCTCGAAATCAAGCATTTTACAGCAGGTTGGAGCAGCCTGTATCTCAGCACAGGAATAAGGTAGGGAAGAATTCTAAGGATCATTTTGACTGCCTCCAGAAGTTAGATCAGATGGCAAATTGTATTTGGTGCCAGGTCTTTCCCTTTAGGTTTTACCCCAACAATGTTTTCATTAGTTTCGCTCACTCTCGAAATCAAGCATTTTACAGCAGGTTGGAGCAGCCTGTATCTCAGCACAGGAATAAGGTAGGGAAGAATTCTAAGGATCATTTTGACTGCCTCCAGAAGTTAGATCAGATGGCAAATTGTATTTGGTGCCAGGTCTTTCCCTTAAGGTTTTACCCCAACAATGTTTTCATTAGTTTTGATCACTCTCGAAATCAAGCATTTTACAGCAGGTTGGAGCAGCCTGTATCTCAGCACAGGAATAAGGTAGGGAAGAATTCTAAGGATCATTTTGACTGCCTCCAGAAGTTAGATCAGATGGCAAATTGTATTTGGTGCCAGGTCTTTCCCTTTAGGTTTTACCCCAACAATGTTTTCATTAGTTTCGCTCACTCTCGAAATCAAGCATTTTACAGCAGGTTGGAGCAGCCTGTATCTCAGCACAGGAATAAGGTAGGGAAGAATTCTAAGGATCATTTTGACTGCCTCCAGAAGTTAGATCAGATGGCCAATGCAATTTGGTGCTAGGTCTTTCCCTTTAGGTTTTACCCCAACAATGTTTTCATTAGTTTCGCTCACTCTCGAAATCAAGCATTTTACAGCAGGTTGGAGCAGCCTGTATCTCAGCACAGGAATAAGGTAGGGAAGAATTCAAATACTCATTTTGACTGCTTCCAGAAGTTAGATCAGATGGCAAATTGTATTTTGTGCTAGGTCTTTCCCTTTAGGTTTTACCCCAACAATGTTTTCATTAGTTTCGCTCACTCTCGAAATCAAGCATTTTACAGCAGGTTGGAGCAGCCTGTATCTCAGCACAGGAATAAGGTAGGGAAGAATTCTAAGGATCATTTTGACTGCCTCCAGAAGTTAGATCAGATGGCAAATTGTATTTGGTGCTAGGTCTTTCCCTTTAGGTTTTACCCCAACAATGTTTTCATTAGTTTCACTCACTCTCGAAATCAAGCATTTTACAGCAGGTTGGAGCAGCCTGTATCTCAGCACAGGAATAAGGTAGGGAAGAATTCTAAGGATCATTTTGACTGCCTCCAGAAGTTAGATCAGATGGCAAATTGTATTTGGTGCCAGGTCTTTCCCTTTAGGTTTTACCCCAACAATGTTTTCATTAGTTTCGCTCACTCTCGAAATCAAGCATTTTACAGCAGGTTGGAGCAGCCTGTATCTCAGCACAGGAATAAGGTAGGGAAGAATTCAAATACTCATTTTGACTGCTTCCAGAAGTTAGACCAGATGGCCAATGCAATTTGGTGCTAGGCCTTTCCCTTTAGGTTTTACCCCAACAATGTTTTCATTAGTTTCGCTCACTCTCGAAATCAAGCATTTTACAGCAGGTTGGAGCAGCCTGTATCTCAGCACAGGAATAAGGTAGGGAGGAATTCAAATACTCATTTTGACTGCCTCCAGAAGTTAGATCAGGTGGCAAATTGTATTTGGTGCTAGGTCTTTCCCTTTAGGTTTTACCCCAACAATGTTTTCATTAGTTTCGATCACTCTCGAAATCAAGCATTTTACAGCAGGTTGGAGCAGCCTGTATCTCAGCACAGGAATAAGGTAGGGAAGAATTCTAAGGATCATTTTGACTGCCTCCAGAAGTTAGATCAGATGGCAAATTGTATTTGGTGCTAGGTCTTTCCCTTTAGGTTTTACCCCAACAATGTTTTCATTAGTTTCGCTCACTCTCGAAATCAAGCATTTTACAGCAGGTTGGAGCAGCCTGTATCTCAGCACAGGAATAAGGTAGGGAAGAATTCTAAGGATCATTTTGACTGCCTCCAGAAGCTAGATCAGATGGCAAATTGTATTTGGTGCTAGGTCTTTCCCTTTAGGTTTTACCCCAACAATGTTTTCATTAGTTTCGCTCACTCTCGAAATCAAGCATTTTAGAGCAGGTTGGAGCAGCCTGTATCTCAGCACAGGAATAAGGTAGGGAAGAATTCAAATACTCATTTTGACTGCCACCAGAAGTTAGATCAGATGGCAAATTGGATTTGGTGCTAGGTCTTTCCCTTTAGATTTTACCCCAACAATGTTTTCATTAGTTTCGCTCACTCTCGAAATCAAGCATTTTACAGCAGGTTGGAGCAGCCTGTATCTCAGCACAGGAATAAGGTAGGGAAGAATTCAAATACTCATTTTGACTGCCTCCAGAAGTTAGATCAGATGGCAAATTGTATTTGGTGCTAGGTCTTTCCCTTTAGGAGGTTTTACCCCAACAATGTTTTCATTAGTTTCGATCACTCTCGAAATCAAGCATTTTACAGCAGGTTGGAGCAGCCTGTATCTCAGCACAGGAATAAGGTAGGGAAGAATTCTAAGGATCATTTTGACTGCCTCCAGAAGTTAGATCAGATGGCAAATTGTATTTGGTGCTAGGTCTTTCCCTTTAGGTTTTACCCCAACAATGTTTTCATTAGTTTCGATCACTCTCGAAATCAAGCATTTCACAGCAGGTTGGAGCAGCCTGTATCTCAGCACAGGAATAAGGTAGGGAAGAATTCTAAGGATCATTTTGACTGCCTCCAGAAGTTAGATCAGATGGCCAATGCAATTTGGTGCTAGGTCTTTCCCTTTAGGTTTTACCCCAACAATGTTTTCATTAGTTTCGCTCACTCTCGAAATCAAGCATTTTACAGCAGGTTGGAGCAGCCTGTATCTCAGCACAGGAATAAGGTAGGGAAGAATTCTAAGGATCATTTTGACTGCCTCCAGAAGTTAGATCAGATGGCAAATTGTATTTGGTGCTAGGTCTTTCCCTTTAGGTTTTACCCCAACAATGTTTTCATTAGTTTCGCTCACTCTCGAAATCAAGCATTTTACAGCAGGTTGGAGCAGCCTGTATCTCAGCACAGGAATAAGGTAGGGAAGAATTCAAATACTCATTTTGACTGCTTCCAGAAGTTAGATCAGATGGCAAATTGTATTTGGTGCTAGGTCTTTCCCTTTAGGTTTTACCCCAACAATGTTTTCATTAGTTTCGCTCACTCTCAAAATCAAGCATTTTACAGCAGGTTGGAGCAGCCTGTATCTCAGCACAGGAATAAGGTAGGGAAGAATTCTAAGGATCATTTTGACTGCCTCCAGAAGTTAGATCAGATGGCAAATTGGATTTGGTGCTAGGTCTTTCCCTTTAGGTTTTACCCCAACAATGTTTTCATTAGTTTCGCTCACTCTCGAAATCAAGCATTTTACAGCAGGTTGGAGCAGCCTGTATCTCAGCACAGGAATAAGGTAGGGAAGAATTCTAAGGATCATTTTGACTGCCTCCAGAAGTTAGATCAGATGGCAAATTGTATTTGGTGCCAGGTCTTTCCCTTTAGGTTTTACCCCAACAATGTTTTCATTAGTTTCGATCACTCTCGAAATCAAGCATTTTACAGCAGGTTGGAGCAGCCTGTATCTCAGCACAGGAATAAGGTAGGGAAGAATTCTAAGGATCATTTTGACTGCCTCCAGAAGTTAGATCAGATGGCAAATTGTATTTGGTGCCAGGTCTTTCCCTTTAGGTTTTACCCCAACAATGTTTTCATTAGTTTCGTTCACTCTCGAAATCAAGCATTTTACAGCAGGTTGGAGCAGCCTGTATCTCAGCACAGGAATAAGGTAGGGAAGAATTCTAAGGATCATTTTGACTGCCTCCAGAAGTTAGATCAGATGGCAAATTGTATTTGGTGCCAGGTCTTTCCCTTAAGGTTTTACCCCAACAATGTTTTCATTAGTTTCGCTCACTCTCGAAATCAAGCATTTTACAGCAGGTTGGAGCAGCCTGTATCTCAGCACAGGAATAAGGTAGGGAAGAATTCTAAGGATCATTTTGACTGCCTCCAGAAGTTAGATCAGATGGCAAATTGTATTTGGTGCCAGGTCTTTCCCTTTAGGTTTTACCCCAACAATGTTTTCATTAGTTTCGCTCACTCTCGAAATCAAGCATTTTACAGCAGGTTGGAGCAGCCTGTATCTCAGCACAGGAATAAGGTAGGGAAGAATTCTAAGGATCATTTTGACTGCCTCCAGAAGTTAGATCAGATGGCCAATGCAATTTGGTGCTAGGTCTTTCCCTTTAGGTTTTAGCCCAACAATGTTTTCATTAGTTTCGATCACTCTCGAAATCAAGCATTTTACAGCAGGTTGGAGCAGCCTGTATCTCAGCACAGGAATAAGGTAGGGAAGAATTCAAATACTCATTTTGACTGCTTCCAGAAGTTAGATCAGATGGCAAATTGTATTTGGTGCTAGGTCTTTCCCTTTAGGTTTTACCCCAACAATGTTTTCATTAGTTTCGCTCACTCTCGAAATCAAGCATTTTACAGCAGGTTGGAGCAGCCTGTATCTCAGCACAGGAATAAGGTAGGGAAGAATTCTAAGGATCATTTTGACTGCCTCCAGAAGTTAGATCAGATGGCAAATTGTATTTGGTGCTAGGTCTTTCCCTTTAGGTTTTACCCCAACAATGTTTTCATTAGTTTCACTCACTCTCGAAATCAAGCATTTTACAGCAGGTTGGAGCAGCCTGTATCTCAGCACAGGAATAAGGTAGGGAAGAATTCTAAGGATCATTTTGACTGCCTCCAGAAGTTAGATCAGATGGCAAATTGTATTTGGTGCCAGGTCTTTCCCTTTAGGTTTTACCCCAACAATGTTTTCATTAGTTTCGCTCACTCTCGAAATCAAGCATTTTACAGCAGGTTGGAGCAGCCTGTATCTCAGCACAGGAATAAGGTAGGGAAGAATTCTAAGGATCATTTTGACTGCCTCCAGAAGTTAGATCAGATGGCCAATGCAATTTGGTGCTAGGTCTTTCCCTTTAGGTTTTACCCCAACAATGTTTTCATTAGTTTCGATCACTCTCGAAATCAAGCATTTTACAGCAGGTTGGAGCAGCCTGTATCTCAGCACAGGAATAAGGTAGGGAAGAATTCAAATACTCATTTTGACTGCTTCCAGAAGTTAGACCAGATGGCCAATGCAATTTGGTGCTAGGCCTTTCCCTTTAGGTTTTACCCCAACAATGTTTTCATTAGTTTCGCTCACTCTCGAAATCAAGCATTTTACAGCAGGTTGGAGCAGCCTGTATCTCAGCACAGGAATAAGGTAGGGAAGAATTCTAAGGATCATTTTGACTGCCTCCAGAAGTTAGATCAGATGGCAAATTGTATTTGGTGCCAGGTCTTTCCCTTTAGGTTTTACCCCAACAATGTTTTCATTAGTTTCGCTCACTCTCGAAATCAAGCATTTTACAGCAGGTTGGAGCAGCCTGTATCTCAGCACAGGAATAAGGTAGGGAAGAATTCTAAGGATCATTTTGACTGCCTCCAGAAGTTAGATCAGATGGCCAATGCCATTTGGTGCTAGGTCTTTCCCTTTAGGTTTTACCCCAACAATGTTTTCATTAGTTTCGCTCACTCTCGAAATCAAGCATTTTACAGCAGGTTGGAGCAGCCTGTATCTCAGCACAGGAATAAGGTCGGGAAGAATTCTAAGGATCATTTTGACTGCCTCCAGAAGTTAGATCAGATGGCAAATTGGATTTGGTGCTAGACCTTTCCCTTTAGGTTTTACCCCAACAATGTTTTCATTAGTTTCGCTCACTCTCGAAATCAAGCATTTTACAGCAGGTTGGAGCAGCCTGTATCTCAGCACAGGAATAAGGTAGGGAAGAATTCTAAGGATCATTTTGACTGCCTCCAGAAGTTAGATCAGATGGCCAATGGAATTTGGTGCTAGGTCTTTCCCTTTAGGTTTTACCCCAACAATGTTTTCATTAGTTTCGCTCACTCTCGAAATCAAGCATTTTACAGCAGGTTGGAGCAGCCTGTATCTCAGCACAGGAATAAGGTAGGGAAGAATTCAAATACTCATTTTGACTGCCACCAGAAGTTAGATCAGATGGCAAATTGGATTTGGTGCTAGGTCTTTCCCTTTAGGTTTTACCCCAACAATGTTTTCATTAGTTTCGCTCACTCTCGAAATCAAGCATTTTACAGCAGGTTGGAGCAGCCTGTATCTCAGCACAGGAATAAGGTAGGGAAGAATTCTAAGGATCATTTTGACTGCCTCCAGAAGTTAGATCAGATGGCCAATGCAATTTGGTGCTAGGCCTTTCCCTTTAGGTTTTACCCCAACAATGTTTTCATTAGTTTCGCTCACTCTCGAAATCAAGCATTTTACAGCAGGTTGGAGCAGCCTGTATCTCAGCACAGGAATAAGGTAGGGAAGAATTCTAAGGATCATTTTGACTGCCTCCAGAAGTTAGATCAGATGGCAAATTGGATTTGGTGCTAGGTCTTTCCCTTTAGGTTTTACCCCAACAATGTTTTCATTAGTTTCGCTCACTCTCGAAATCAAGCATTTTACAGCAGGTTGGAGCAGCCTGTATCTCAGCACAGGAATAAGGTAGGGAAGAATTCTAAGGATCATTTTGACTGCCTCCAGAAGTTAGATCAGATGGCAAATTGTATTTGGTGCCAGGTCTTTCCCTTTAGGTTTTACCCCAACAATGTTTTCATTAGTTTCGCTCACTCTCGAAATCAAGCATTTTACAGCAGGTTGGAGCAGCCTGTATCTCAGCACAGGAATAAGGTAGGGAAGAATTCAAATACTCATATTGACTGCCTCCAGAAGTTAGATCAAATGGCCAATGCAATTTGGTGCTAGGCCTTTCCCTTTAGGTTTTACCCCAACAATGTTTTCATTAGTTTCGCTCACTCTCGAAATCAAGCATTTTACAGCAGGTTGGAGCAGCCTGTATCTCAGCACAGGAATAAGGTAGGGAAGAATTCTAAGGATCATTTTGACTGCCTCCAGAAGTTAGATCAGATGGCAAATTGTATTTGGTGCCAGGTCTTTCCCTTTAGGTTTTACCCCAACAATGTTTTCATTAGTTTCGCTCACTCTCGAAATCAAGCATTTTACAGCAGGTTGGAGCAGCCTGTATCTCAGCACAGGAATAAGGTAGGGAAGAATTCAAATACTCATTTCGACTGCTTCCAGAAGTTAGATCAGATGGCAAATTGTATTTGGTGCCAGGTCTTTCCCTTTAGGTTTTACCCCAACAATGTTTTCATTAGTTTCGCTCACTCTCGAAATCAAGCATTTTACAGCAGGTTGGAGCAGCCTGTATCTCAGCACAGGAATAATGTAGGGAAGAATTCTAAGGATCATTTTGACTGCCTCCAGAAGTTAGATCAGATGGCAAATTGGATTTGGTGCTAGGTCTTTCCCTTTAGGTTTTACCCCAACAATGTTTTCATTAGTTTCGCTCACTCTCGAAATCAAGCATTTTACAGCAGGTTGGAGCAGCCTGTATCTCAGCACAGGAATAAGGTAGGGAAGAATTCTAAGGATCATTTTGACTGCCTCCAGAAGTTAGATCAGATGGCCAATGCAATTTGGTGCTAGGTCTTTCCCTTTAGGTTTTACCCCAACAATGTTTTCATTAGTTTCGCTCACTCTCGAAATCAAGCATTTTACAGCAGGTTGGAGCAGCCTGTATCTCAGCACAGGAATAAGGTAGGGAAGAATTCAAATACTCATTTTGACTGCTTCCAGAAGTTAGATCAGATGGCAAATTGTATTTGGTGCTAGGTCTTTCCCTTTAGGTTTTACCCCAACAATGTTTTCATTAGTTTCGCTCACTCTCGAAATCAAGCATTTTACAGCAGGTTGGAGCAGCCTGTATCTCAGCACAGGAATAAGGTAGGGAAGAATTCAAATACTCATTTTGACTGCCTCCAGAAGTTAGATCAGATGGCAAATTGTATTTGGTGCTAGGTCTTTCCCTTTAGGTTTTACCCCAACAATGTTTTCATTAGTTTCGTTCACTCTCGAAATCAAGCATTTTACAGCAGGTTGGAGCAGCCTGTATCTCAGCACAGGAATAAGGTAGGGAAGAATTCTAAGGATCATTTTGACTGCCTCCAGAAGTTAGATCAGATGGCCAATGCAATTTGGTGCTAGGCCTTTCCCTTTAGGTTTTACCCCAACAATGTTTTCATTAGTTTCGATCACTCTCGAAATCAAGCATTTTACAGCAGGTTGGAGCAGCCTGTATCTCAGCACAGGAATAAGGTAGGGAAGAATTCAAATACTCATTTTGACTGCCTCCAGAAGTTAGATCAGATGGCAAATTGGATTTGGTGCTAGGTCTTTCCCTTTAGGTTTTACCCCAACAATGTTTTCATTAGTTTCGATCACTCTCGAAATCAAGCATTTTACAGCAGGTTGGAGCAGCCTGTATCTCAGCACAGGAATAAGGTAGGGAAGAATTCAAATACTCATTTTGACTGCCTCCAGAAGTTAGATCAGATGGCCAATGCAATTTGGTGCTAGACCTTTCCCTTTAGGTTTTACCCCAACAATGTTTTCATTAGTTTCGCTCACTCTCGAAATCAAGCATTTCACAGCAGGTTGGAGCAGCCTGTATCTCAGCACAGGAATAAGGTAGGGAAGAATTCAAATACTCATTTTGACTGCTTCCAGAATTTAGATCAGATGGCAAATTGTATTTGGTGCTAGGTCTTTCCCTTTAGGTTTTACCCCAACAATGTTTTCATTAGTTTCGCTCACTCTCGAAATCAAGCATTTTACAGCAGGTTGGAGCAGCCTGTATCTCAGCACAGGAATAAGGTAGGGAAGAATTCAAATACTCATTTTGACTGCCTCCAGAAGTTAGATCTGATGGCAAATTGTATTTGGTGCTAGGTCTTTCCCTTTAGGTTTTACCCCAACAATGTTTTCATTAGTTTCGCTCACTCTCGAAATCAAGCATTTTACAGCAGGTTGGAGCAGCCTGTATCTCAGCACAGGAATAAGGTAGGGAAGAATTCTAAGGATCATTTTGACTGCCTCCAGAAGTTAGATCAGATGGCAAATTGGATTTGGTGCCAGGTCTTTCCCTTTAGGTTTTACCCCAACAATGTTTTCATTAGTTTCGCTCACTCTCGAAATCAAGCATTTTACAGCAGGTTGGAGCAGCCTGTATCTCAGCACAGGAATAAGGTAGGGAAGAATTCTAAGGATCATTTTGACTGCCTCCAGAAGTTAGATCAGATGGCAAATTGTATTTGGTGCCAGGTCTTTCCCTTTAGGTTTTACCCCAACAATGTTTTCATTAGTTTCGCTCACTCTCGAAATCAAGCATTTTACAGCAGGTTGGAGCAGCCTGTATCTCAGCACAGGAATAAGGTAGGGAAGAATTCTAAGGATCATTTTGACTGCCTCCAGAAGTTAGATCAGATGGCCAATGCAATTTGGTGCTAGGCCTTTCCCTTTAGGTTTTACCCCAACAATGTTTTCATTAGTTTCGCTCACTCTCGAAATCAAGCATTTTACAGCAGGTTGGAGCAGCCTGTATCTCAGCACAGGAATAAGGTAGGGAAGAATTCTAAGGATCATTTTGACTGCCTCCAGAAGTTAGATCAGATGGCCAATGCAATTTGGTGCTAGGTCTTTCCCTTTAGGTTTTACCCCAACAATGTTTTCATTAGTTTCGCTCACTCTCGAAATCAAGCATTTTACAGCAGGTTGGAGCAGCCTGTATCTCAGCACAGGAATAAGGTAGGGAAGAATTCAAATACTCATTTTGACTGCCTCCAGAAGTTAGAACAGATGGCAAATTGTATTTGGTGCTAGGTCTTTCCCTTTAGGTTTTACCCCAACAATGTTTTCATTAGTTTCGCTCACTCTCGAAATCAAGCATTTTACAGCAGGTTGGAGCAGCCTGTATCTCAGCACAGGAATAAGGTAGGGAAGAATTCAAATACTCATTTTGACTGCCTCCAGAAGTTAGATCAGATGGCAAATTGGATTTGGTGCTAGGTCTTTCCCTTTAGGTTTTACCCCAACAATGTTTTCATTAGTTTCGCTCACTCTCGAAATCAAGCATTTTACAGCAGGTTGGAGCAGCCTGTATCTCAGCACAGGAATAAGGTAGGGAAGAATTCTAAGGATCATTTTGACTGCCTCCAGAAGTTAGATCAGATGGCCAATGCAATTTGGTGCTAGGCCTTTCCCTTTTGGTTTTACCCCAACAATGTTTTCATTAGTTTCGATCACTCTCGAAATCAAGCATTTTACAGCAGGTTGGAGCAGCCTGTATCTCAGCACAGGAATAAGGTAGGGAAGAATTCAAATACTCATTTTGACTGCCTCCAGAAGTTAGATCAGATGGCCAATGCAATTTGGTGCTAGGCCTTTCCCTTTTGGTTTTACCCCAAACAATGTTTTTCATTAGTTTCGATCACTCTCGAAATCAAGCATTTTACAGCAGGTTGGAGCAGCCTGTATCTCAGCACAGGAATAAGGTAGGGAAGAATTCAAATACTCATTTTGACTGCCTCCAGAAGTTAGATCAGATGGCAAATTGGATTTGGTGCTAGGTCTTTCCCTTTAGGTTTTACCCCAACAATGTTTTCATTAGTTTCGATCACTCTCGAAATCAAGCATTTTACAGCAGGTTGGAGCAGCCTGTATCTCAGCACAGGAATAAGGTAGGGAAGAATTCAAATACTCATTTTGACTGCCTCCAGAAGTTAGATCAGATGGCAAATTGGATTTGGTGCTAGGTCTTTCCCTTTAGGTTTTACCCCAACAATGTTTTCATTAGTTTCGCTCACTCTCGAAATCAAGCATTTTACAGCAGGTTGGAGCAGCCTGTATCTCAGCACAGGAATAAGGTAGGGAAGAATTCTAAGGATCATTTTGACTGCCTCCAGAAGTTAGATCAGATGGCAAATTGTATTTGGTGCTAGGTCTTTCCCTTTAGGTTTTACCCCAACAATGTTTTCATTAGTTTCGCTCACTCTCGAAATCAAGCATTTTACAGCAGGTTGGAGCAGCCTGTATCTCAGCACAGGAATAAGGTAGGGAAGAATTCAAATACTCATTTTGACTGCCTCCAGAAGTTAGATCAGATGGCAAATTGTATTTGGTGCTAGGTCTTTCCCTTTAGGTTTTACCCCAACAATGTTTTCATTAGTTTCGCTCACTCTCGAAATCAAGCATTTTACAGCAGGTTGGAGCAGCCTGTATCTCAGCACAGGAATAAGGTAGGGAAGAATTCTAAGGATCATTTTGACTGCCTCCAGAAGTTAGATCAGATGGCAAATTGTATTTGGTGCCAGGTCTTTCCCTTTAGGTTTTACCCCAACAATGTTTTCATTAGTTTCGCTCACTCTCGAAATCAAGCATTTTACAGCAGGTTGGAGCAGCCTGTATCTCAGCACAGGAATAAGGTAGGGAAGAATTCTAAGGATCATTTTGACTGCCTCCAGAAGTTAGATCAGATGGCAAATTGTATTTGGTGCTAGGTCTTTCCCTTTAGGTTTTACCCCAACAATGTTTTCATTAGTTTCGCTCACTCTCGAAATCAAGCATTTTACAGCAGGTTGGAGCAGCCTGTATCTCAGCACAGGAATAAGGTAGGGAAGAATTCTAAGGATCATTTTGACTGCCTCCAGAAGTTAGATCAGATGGCAAATTGGATTTGGTGCTAGGTCTTTCCCTTTAGGTTTTACCCCAACAATGTTTTCATTAGTTTCGCTCACTCTCGAAATCAAGCATTTTACAGCAGGTTGGAGCAGCCTGTATCTCAGCACAGGAATAAGGTAGGGAAGAATTCTAAGGATCATTTTGACTGCCTCCAGAAGTTAGATCAGATGGCAAATTGGATTTGGTGCTAGGTCTTTCCCTTTAGGTTTTACCCCAACAATGTTTTCATTAGTTTCGCTCACTCTCGAAATCAAGCATTTTACAGCAGGTTGGAGCAGCCTGTATCTCAGCACAGGAATAAGGTAGGGAAGAATTCTAAGGATCATTTTGACTGCCTCCAGAAGTTAGATCAGATGGCAAATTGTATTTGGTGCCAGGTCTTTCCCTTTAGGTTTTACCCCAACAATGTTTTCATTAGTTTCGCTCACTCTCGAAATCAAGCATTTTACAGCAGGTTGGAGCAGCCTGTATCTCAGCACAGGAATAAGGTAGGGAAGAATTCAAATACTCATTTTGACTGCCTCCAGAAGTTAGATCAGATGGCCAATGCGATTTGGTGCTAGGTCTTTCCCTTTAGGTTTTACCCCAACAATGTTTTCATTAGTTTCGCTCACTCTCGAAATCAAGCATTTTACAGCAGGTTGGAGCAGCCTGTATCTCAGCACAGGAATAAGGTAGGGAAGAATTCAAATACTCATTTTGACTGCTTCCAGAAGTTAGATCAGATGGCAAATTGTATTTGGTGCTAGGTCTTTCCCTTTAGGTTTTACCCCAACAATGTTTTCATTAGTTTCGCTCACTCTCGAAATCAAGCATTTTACAGCAGGTTGGAGCAGCCTGTATCTCAGCACAGGAATAAGGTAGGGAAGAATTCTAAGGATCATTTTGACTGCCTCCAGAAGTTAGATCAGATGGCAAATTGGATTTGGTGCTAGGTCTTTCCCTTTAGGTTTTACCCCAACAATGTTTTCATTAGTTTCGCTCACTCTCGAAATCAAGCATTTTACAGCAGGTTGGAGCAGCCTGTATCTCAGCACAGGAATAAGGTAGGGAAGAATTCTAAGGATCATTTTGACTGCCTCCAGAAGTTAGATCAGATGGCAAATTGGATTTGGTGCTAGGTCTTTCCCTTTAGGTTTTACCCCAACAATGTTTTCATTAGTTTCGCTCACTCTCGAAATCAAGCATTTTACAGCAGGTTGGAGCAGCCTGTATCTCAGCACAGGAATAAGGTAGGGAAGAATTCTAAGGATCATTTTGACTGCCTCCAGAAGTTAGATCAGATGGCAAATTGTATTTGGTGCTAGGTCTTTCCCTTTAGGTTTTACCCCAACAATGTTTTCATTAGTTTCGCTCACTCTCGAAATCAAGCATTTTACAGCAGGTTGGAGCAGCCTGTATCTCAGCACAGGAATAAGGTAGGGAAGAATTCTAAGGATCATTTTGACTGCCTCCAGAAGTTAGATCAGATGGCAAATTGGATTTGGTGCCAGGTCTTTCCCTTTAGGTTTTACCCCAACAATGTTTTCATTAGTTTCGCTCACTCTCGAAATCAAGCATTTTACAGCAGGTTGGAGCAGCCTGTATCTCAGCACAGGAATAAGGTAGGGAAGAATTCTAAGGATCATTTTGACTGCCTCCAGAAGTTAGATCAGATGGCAAATTGTATTTGGTGCCAGGTCTTTCCCTTTAGGTTTTACCCCAACAATGTTTTCATTAGTTTCGCTCACTCTCGAAATCAAGCATTTTACAGCAGGTTGGAGCAGCCTGTATCTCAGCACAGGAATAAGGTAGGGAAGAATTCTAAGGATCATTTTGACTGCCTCCAGAAGTTAGATCAGATGGCCAATGCAATTTGGTGCTAGGCCTTTCCCTTTAGGTTTTACCCCAACAATGTTTTCATTAGTTTCGCTCACTCTCGAAATCAAGCATTTTACAGCAGGTTGGAGCAGCCTGTATCTCAGCACAGGAATAAGGTAGGGAAGAATTCTAAGGATCATTTTGACTGCCTCCAGAAGTTAGATCAGATGGCCAATGCAATTTGGTGCTAGGTCTTTCCCTTTAGGTTTTACCCCAACAATGTTTTCATTAGTTTCGCTCACTCTCGAAATCAAGCATTTTACAGCAGGTTGGAGCAGCCTGTATCTCAGCACAGGAATAAGGTAGGGAAGAATTCAAATACTCATTTTGACTGCCTCCAGAAGTTAGAACAGATGGCAAATTGTATTTGGTGCTAGGTCTTTCCCTTTAGGTTTTACCCCAACAATGTTTTCATTAGTTTCGCTCACTCTCGAAATCAAGCATTTTACAGCAGGTTGGAGCAGCCTGTATCTCAGCACAGGAATAAGGTAGGGAAGAATTCAAATACTCATTTTGACTGCCTCCAGAAGTTAGATCAGATGGCAAATTGGATTTGGTGCTAGGTCTTTCCCTTTAGGTTTTACCCCAACAATGTTTTCATTAGTTTCGCTCACTCTCGAAATCAAGCATTTTACAGCAGGTTGGAGCAGCCTGTATCTCAGCACAGGAATAAGGTAGGGAAGAATTCTAAGGATCATTTTGACTGCCTCCAGAAGTTAGATCAGATGGCCAATGCAATTTGGTGCTAGGCCTTTCCCTTTTGGTTTTACCCCAACAATGTTTTCATTAGTTTCGATCACTCTCGAAATCAAGCATTTTACAGCAGGTTGGAGCAGCCTGTATCTCAGCACAGGAATAAGGTAGGGAAGAATTCAAATACTCATTTTGACTGCCTCCAGAAGTTAGATCAGATGGCCAATGCAATTTGGTGCTAGGCCTTTCCCTTTTGGTTTTACCCCAACAATGTTTTCATTAGTTTCGATCACTCTCGAAATCAAGCATTTTACAGCAGGTTGGAGCAGCCTGTATCTCAGCACAGGAATAAGGTAGGGAAGAATTCAAATACTCATTTTGACTGCCTCCAGAAGTTAGATCAGATGGCAAATTGGATTTGGTGCTAGGTCTTTCCCTTTAGGTTTTACCCCAACAATGTTTTCATTAGTTTCGATCACTCTCGAAATCAAGCATTTTACAGCAGGTTGGAGCAGCCTGTATCTCAGCACAGGAATAAGGTAGGGAAGAATTCAAATACTCATTTTGACTGCCTCCAGAAGTTAGATCAGATGGCAAATTGGATTTGGTGCTAGGTCTTTCCCTTTAGGTTTTACCCCAACAATGTTTTCATTAGTTTCGCTCACTCTCGAAATCAAGCATTTTACAGCAGGTTGGAGCAGCCTGTATCTCAGCACAGGAATAAGGTAGGGAAGAATTCTAAGGATCATTTTGACTGCCTCCAGATGTTAGATCAGATGGCAAATTGTATTTGGTGCTAGGTCTTTCCCTTTAGGTTTTACCCCAACAATGTTTTCATTAGTTTCGCTCACTCTCGAAATCAAGCATTTTACAGCAGGTTGGAGCAGCCTGTATCTCAGCACAGGAATAAGGTAGGGAAGAATTCAAATACTCATTTTGACTGCCTCCAGAAGTTAGATCAGATGGCAAATTGTATTTGGTGCTAGGTCTTTCCCTTTAGGTTTTACCCCAACAATGTTTTCATTAGTTTCGCTCACTCTCGAAATCAAGCATTTTACAGCAGGTTGGAGCAGCCTGTATCTCAGCACAGGAATAAGGTAGGGAAGAATTCTAAGGATCATTTTGACTGCCTCCAGAAGTTAGATCAGATGGCAAATTGTATTTGGTGCCAGGTCTTTCCCTTTAGGTTTTACCCCAACAATGTTTTCATTAGTTTCGCTCACTCTCGAAATCAAGCATTTTACAGCAGGTTGGAGCAGCCTGTATCTCAGCACAGGAATAAGGTAGGGAAGAATTCTAAGGATCATTTTGACTGCCTCCAGAAGTTAGATCAGATGGCAAATTGGATTTGGTGCTAGGTCTTTCCCTTTAGGTTTTACCCCAACAATGTTTTCATTAGTTTCGCTCACTCTCGAAATCAAGCATTTTACAGCAGGTTGGAGCAGCCTGTATCTCAGCACAGGAATAAGGTAGGGAAGAATTCTAAGGATCATTTTGACTGCCTCCAGAAGTTAGATCAGATGGCAAATTGGATTTGGTGCTAGGTCTTTCCCTTTAGGTTTTACCCCAACAATGTTTTCATTAGTTTCGCTCACTCTCGAAATCAAGCATTTTACAGCAGGTTGGAGCAGCCTGTATCTCAGCACAGGAATAAGGTAGGGAAGAATTCTAAGGATCATTTTGACTGCCTCCAGAAGTTAGATCAGATGGCAAATTGTATTTGGTGCCAGGTCTTTCCCTTTAGGTTTTACCCCAACAATGTTTTCATTAGTTTCGCTCACTCTCGAAATCAAGCATTTTACAGCAGGTTGGAGCAGCCTGTATCTCAGCACAGGAATAAGGTAGGGAAGAATTCAAATACTCATTTTGACTGCCTCCAGAAGTTAGATCAGATGGCCAATTGGATTTGGTGCTAGGTCTTTCCCTTTAGGTTTTACCCCAACAATGTTTTCATTAGTTTCGCTCACTCTCGAAATCAAGCATTTTACAGCAGGTTGGAGCAGCCTGTATCTCAGCACAGGAATAAGGTAGGGAAGAATTCAAATACTCATTTTGACTGCTTCCAGAAGTTAGATCAGATGGCAAATTGTATTTGGTGCTAGGTCTTTCCCTTTAGGTTTTACCCCAACAATGTTTTCATTAGTTTCGCTCACTCTCGAAATCAAGCATTTTACAGCAGGTTGGAGCAGCCTGTATCTCAGCACAGGAATAAGGTAGGGAAGAATTCTAAGGATCATTTTGACTGCCTCCAGAAGTTAGATCAGATGGCAAATTGGATTTGGTGCTAGGTCTTTCCCTTTAGGTTTTACCCCAACAATGTTTTCATTAGTTTCGCTCACTCTCGAAATCAAGCATTTTACAGCAGGTTGGAGCAGCCTGTATCTCAGCACAGGAATAAGGTAGGGAAGAATTCAAATACTCATTTTGACTGCCTCCAGAAGTTAGATCAGATGGCAAATTGGATTTGGTGCTAGGTCTTTCCCTTTAGGTTTTACCCCAACAATGTTTTCATTAGTTTCGCTCACTCTCGAAATCAAGCATTTTACAGCAGGTTGGAGCAGCCTGTATCTCAGCACAGGAATAAGGTAGGGAAGAATTCAAATACTCATTTTGACTGCCTCCAGAAGTTAGATCAGATGGCAAATTGGATTTGGTGCTAGGTCTTTCCCTTTAGGTTTTACCCCAACAATGTTTTCATTAGTTTCGCTCACTCTCGAAATCAAGCATTTTACAGCAGGTTGGAGCAGCCTGTATCTCAGCACAGGAATAAGGTAGGGAAGAATTCTAAGGATCATTTTGACTGCCTCCAGAAGTTAGATCAGATGGCAAATTGGATTTGGTGCCAGGTCTTTCCCTTTAGGTTTTACCCCAACAATGTTTTCATTAGTTTCGCTCACTCTCGAAATCAAGCATTTTACAGCAGGTTGGAGCAGCCTGTATCTCAGCACAGGAATAAGGTAGGGAAGAATTCTAAGGATCATTTTGACTGCCTCCAGAAGTTAGATCAGATGGCAAATTGTATTTGGTGCCAGGTCTTTCCCTTTAGGTTTTACCCCAACAATGTTTTCATTAGTTTCGCTCACTCTCGAAATCAAGCATTTTACAGCAGGTTGGAGCAGCCTGTATCTCAGCACAGGAATAAGGTAGGGAAGAATTCTAAGGATCATTTTGACTGCCTCCAGAAGTTAGATCAGATGGCCAATGCAATTTGGTGCTAGGCCTTTCCCTTTAGGTTTTACCCCAACAATGTTTTCATTAGTTTCGCTCACTCTCGAAATCAAGCATTTTACAGCAGGTTGGAGCAGCCTGTATCTCAGCACAGGAATAAGGTAGGGAAGAATTCTAAGGATCATTTTGACTGCCTCCAGAAGTTAGATCAGATGGCCAATGCAATTTGGTGCTAGGTCTTTCCCTTTAGGTTTTACCCCAACAATGTTTTCATTAGTTTCGCTCACTCTCGAAATCAAGCATTTTACAGCAGGTTGGAGCAGCCTGTATCTCAGCACAGGAATAAGGTAGGGAAGAATTCAAATACTCATTTTGACTGCCTCCAGAAGTTAGAACAGATGGCAAATTGTATTTGGTGCTAGGTCTTTCCCTTTAGGTTTTACCCCAACAATGTTTTCATTAGTTTCGCTCACTCTCGAAATCAAGCATTTTACAGCAGGTTGGAGCAGCCTGTATCTCAGCACAGGAATAAGGTAGGGAAGAATTCAAATACTCATTTTGACTGCCTCCAGAAGTTAGATCAGATGGCAAATTGTATTTGGTGCTAGGTCTTTCCCTTTAGGTTTTACCCCAACAATGTTTTCATTAGTTTCGCTCACTCTCGAAATCAAGCATTTTACAGCAGGTTGGAGCAGCCTGTATCTCAGCACAGGAATAAGGTAGGGAAGAATTCTAAGGATCATTTTGACTGCCTCCAGAAGTTAGATCAGATGGCCAATGCAATTTGGTGCTAGGCCTTTCCCTTTTGGTTTTACCCCAACAATGTTTTCATTAGTTTCGATCACTCTCGAAATCAAGCATTTTACAGCAGGTTGGAGCAGCCTGTATCTCAGCACAGGAATAAGGTAGGGAAGAATTCAAATACTCATTTTGACTGCCTCCAGAAGTTAGATCAGATGGCCAATGCAATTTGGTGCTAGGCCTTTCCCTTTTGGTTTTACCCCAACAATGTTTTCATTAGTTTCGATCACTCTCGAAATCAAGCATTTTACAGCAGGTTGGAGCAGCCTGTATCTCAGCACAGGAATAAGGTAGGGAAGAATTCAAATACTCATTTTGACTGCCTCCAGAAGTTAGATCAGATGGCAAATTGGATTTGGTGCTAGGTCTTTCCCTTTAGGTTTTACCCCAACAATGTTTTCATTAGTTTCGATCACTCTCGAAATCAAGCATTTTACAGCAGGTTGGAGCAGCCTGTATCTCAGCACAGGAATAAGGTAGGGAAGAATTCAAATACTCATTTTGACTGCCTCCAGAAGTTAGATCAGATGGCAAATTGGATTTGGTGCTAGGTCTTTCCCTTTAGGTTTTACCCCAACAATGTTTTCATTAGTTTCGCTCACTCTCGAAATCAAGCATTTTACAGCAGGTTGGAGCAGCCTGTATCTCAGCACAGGAATAAGGTAGGGAAGAATTCTAAGGATCATTTTGACTGCCTCCAGAAGTTAGATCAGATGGCAAATTGTATTTGGTGCTAGGTCTTTCCCTTTAGGTTTTACCCCAACAATGTTTTCATTAGTTTCGCTCACTCTCGAAATCAAGCATTTTACAGCAGGTTGGAGCAGCCTGTATCTCAGCACAGGAATAAGGTAGGGAAGAATTCAAATACTCATTTTGACTGCCTCCAGAAGTTAGATCAGATGGCAAATTGTATTTGGTGCTAGGTCTTTCCCTTTAGGTTTTACCCCAACAATGTTTTCATTAGTTTCGCTCACTCTCGAAATCAAGCATTTCACAGCAGGTTGGAGCAGCCTGTATCTCAGCACAGGAATAAGGTAGGGAAGAATTCTAAGGATCATTTTGACTGCCTCCAGAAGTTAGATCAGATGGCAAATTGTATTTGGTGCCAGGTCTTTCCCTTTAGGTTTTACCCCAACAATGTTTTCATTAGTTTCGCTCACTCTCGAAATCAAGCATTTTACAGCAGGTTGGAGCAGCCTGTATCTCAGCACAGGAATAAGGTAGGGAAGAATTCTAAGGATCATTTTGACTGCCTCCAGAAGTTAGATCAGATGGCAAATTGGATTTGGTGCTAGGTCTTTCCCTTTAGGTTTTACCCCAACAATGTTTTCATTAGTTTCGCTCACTCTCGAAATCAAGCATTTTACAGCAGGTTGGAGCAGCCTGTATCTCAGCACAGGAATAAGGTAGGGAAGAATTCTAAGGATCATTTTGACTGCCTCCAGAAGTTAGATCAGATGGCAAATTGGATTTGGTGCTAGGTCTTTCCCTTTAGGTTTTACCCCAACAATGTTTTCATTAGTTTCGCTCACTCTCGAAATCAAGCATTTTACAGCAGGTTGGAGCAGCCTGTATCTCAGCACAGGAATAAGGTAGGGAAGAATTCTAAGAATCATTTTGACTGCCTCCAGAAGTTAGATCAGATGGCAAATTGGATTTGGTGCTAGGTCTTTCCCTTTAGGTTTTACCCCAACAATGTTTTCATTAGTTTCGCTCACTCTCGAAATCAAGCATTTTACAGCAGGTTGGAGCAGCCTGTATCTCAGCACAGGAATAAGGTAGGGAAGAATTCTAAGGATCATTTTGACTGCCTCCAGAAGTTAGATCAGATGGCAAATTGTATTTGGTGCCAGGTCTTTCCCTTTAGGTTTTACCCCAACAATGTTTTCATTAGTTTCGCTCACTCTCGAAATCAAGCATTTTACAGCAGGTTGGAGCAGCCTGTATCTCAGCACAGGAATAAGGTAGGGAAGAATTCAAATACTCATTTTGACTGCCTCCAGAAGTTAGATCAGATGGCCAATGCGATTTGGTGCTAGGTCTTTCCCTTTAGGTTTTACCCCAACAATGTTTTCATTAGTTTCGCTCACTCTCGAAATCAAGCATTTTACAGCAGGTTGGAGCAGCCTGTATCTCAGCACAGGAATAAGGTAGGGAAGAATTCAAATACTCATTTTGACTGCTTCCAGAAGTTAGATCAGATGGCAAATTGTATTTGGTGCTAGGTCTTTCCCTTTAGGTTTTACCCCAACAATGTTTTCATTAGTTTCGCTCACTCTCGAAATCAAGCATTTTACAGCAGGTTGGAGCAGCCTGTATCTCAGCACAGGAATAAGGTAGGGAAGAATTCTAAGGATCATTTTGACTGCCTCCAGAAGTTAGATCAGATGGCAAATTGGATTTGGTGCTAGGTCTTTCCCTTTAGGTTTTACCCCAACAATGTTTTCATTAGTTTCGCTCACTCTCGAAATCAAGCATTTTACAGCAGGTTGGAGCAGCCTGTATCTCAGCACAGGAATAAGGTAGGGAAGAATTCAAATACTCATTTTGACTGCCTCCAGAAGTTAGATCAGATGGCAAATTGGATTTGGTGCTAGGTCTTTCCCTTTAGGTTTTACCCCAACAATGTTTTCATTAGTTTCGCTCACTCTCGAAATCAAGCATTTTACAGCAGGTTGGAGCAGCCTGTATCTCAGCACAGGAATAAGGTAGGGAAGAATTCTAAGGATCATTTTGACTGCCTCCAGAAGTTAGATCAGATGGCAAATTGGATTTGGTGCTAGGTCTTTCCCTTTAGGTTTTACCCCAACAATGTTTTCATTAGTTTCGCTCACTCTCGAAATCAAGCATTTTACAGCAGGTTGGAGCAGCCTGTATCTCAGCACAGGAATAAGGTAGGGAAGAATTCTAAGGATCATTTTGACTGCCTCCAGAAGTTAGATCAGATGGCAAATTGGATTTGGTGCTAGGCCTTTCCCTTTAGGTTTTACCCCAACAATGTTTTCATTAGTTTCGCTCACTCTCGAAATCAAGCATTTTACAGCAGGTTGGAGCAGCCTGTATCTCAGCACAGGAATAAGGTAGGGAAGAATTCTAAGGATCATTTTGACTGCCTCCAGAAGTTAGATCAGATGGCAAATTGTATTTGGTGCCAGGTCTTTCCCTTTAGGTTTTACCCCAACAATGTTTTCATTAGTTTCGCTCACTCTCGAAATCAAGCATTTTACAGCAGGTTGGAGCAGCCTGTATCTCAGCACAGGAATAAGGTAGGGAAGAATTCAAATACTCATTTTGACTGCCTCCAGAAGTTAGATCAGATGGCCAATTGGATTTGGTGCTAGGTCTTTCCCTTTAGGTTTTACCCCAACAATGTTTTCATTAGTTTCGCTCACTCTCGAAATCAAGCATTTTACAGCAGGTTGGAGCAGCCTGTATCTCAGCACAGGAATAAGGTAGGGAAGAATTCAAATACTCATTTTGACTGCTTCCTAGAAGTTAGATCAGATGGCAAATTGTATTTGGTGCTAGGTCTTTCCCTTTAGGTTTTACCCCAACAATGTTTTCATTAGTTTCGCTCACTCTCGAAATCAAGCATTTTACAGCAGGTTGGAGCAGCCTGTATCTCAGCACAGGAATAAGGTAGGGAAGAATTCTAAGGATCATTTTGACTGCCTCCAGAAGTTAGATCAGATGGCAAATTGGATTTGGTGCTAGGTCTTTCCCTTTAGGTTTTACCCCAACAATGTTTTCATTAGTTTCGCTCACTCTCGAAATCAAGCATTTTACAGCAGGTTGGAGCAGCCTGTATCTCAGCACAGGAATAAGGTAGGGAAGAATTCTAAGGATCATTTTGACTGCCGCCAGAAGTTAGATCAGATGGCCAATGCAATTTGGTGCTAGGCCTTTCCCTTTAGGTTTTACCCCAACAATGTTTTCATTAGTTTCGCTCACTCTCGAAATCAAGCATTTTACAGCAGGTTGGAGCAGCCTGTATCTCAGCACAGGAATAAGGTAGGGAAGAATTCAAATACTCATTTTGACTGCCTCCAGAAGTTAGATCAGATGGCAAATTGGATTTGGTGCTAGGTCTTTCCCTTTAGGTTTTACCCCAACAATGTTTTCATTAGTTTCGATCACTCTCGAAATCAAGCATTTTACAGCAGGTTGGAGCAGCCTGTATCTCAGCACAGGAATAAGGTAGGGAAGAATTCTAAGGATCATTTTGACTGCCTCCAGAAGTTAGATCAGATGGCAAATTGGATTTGGTGCTAGGTCTTTCCCTTTAGGTTTTACCCCAACAATGTTTTCATTAGTTTCGCTCACTCTCGAAATCAAGCATTTTACAGCAGGTTGGAGCAGCCTGTATCTCAGCACAGGAATAAGGTAGGGAAGAATTCTAAGGATCATTTTGACTGCCTCCAGAAGTTAGATCAGATGGCAAATTGGATTTGGTGCTAGGTCTTTCCCTTTAGGTTTTACCCCAACAATGTTTTCATTAGTTTCGCTCACTCTCGAAATCAAGCATTTTACAGCAGGTTGGAGCAGCCTGTATCTCAGCACAGGAATAAGGTAGGGAAGAATTCTAAGGATCATTTTGACTGCCTCCAGAGGTTAGATCAGATGGCCAATGCAATTTGGTGCTAGGTCTTTCCCTTTAGGTTTTACCCCAACAATGTTTTCATTAGTTTCGATCACTCTCGAAATCAAGCATTTTACAGCAGGTTGGAGCAGCCTGTATCTCAGCACAGGAATAAGGTAGGGAAGAATTCAAATACTCATTTTGACTGCTTCCAGAAGTTAGATCAGATGGCAAATTGTATTTGGTGCTAGGTCTTTCCCTTTAGGTTTTACCCCAACAATGTTTTCATTAGTTTCGCTCACTCTCGAAATCAAGCATTTTACAGCAGGTTGGAGCAGCCTGTATCTCAGCACAGGAATAAGGTAGGGAAGAATTCTAAGGATCATTTTGACTGCCTCCAGAAGTTAGATCAGATGGCAAATTGTATTTGGTGCTAGGTCTTTCCCTTTAGGTTTTACCCCAACAATGTTTTCATTAGTTTCGCTCACTCTCGAAATCAAGCAGTTTACAGCAGGTTGGAGCAGCCTGTATCTCAGCACAGGAATAAGGTAGGGAAGAATTCAAATACTCATTTTGACTGCCTCCAGAAGTTAGATCAGATGGCCAATGCGATTTGGTGCTAGGTCTTTCCCTTTAGGTTTTACCCCAACAATGTTTTCATTAGTTTCGCTCACTCTCGAAATCAAGCATTTTACAGCAGGTTGGAGCAGCCTGTATCTCAGCACAGGAATAAGGTAGGGAAGAATTCAAATACTCATTTTGACTGCTTCCTAGAAGTTAGATCAGATGGCAAATTGTATTTGGTGCTAGGTCTTTCCCTTTAGGTTTTACCCCAACAATGTTTTCATTAGTTTCGCTCACTCTCGAAATCAAGCATTTTACAGCAGGTTGGAGCAGCCTGTATCTCAGCACAGGAATAAGGTAGGGAAGAATTCTAAGGATCATTTTGACTGCCTCCAGAAGTTAGATCAGATGGCAAATTGGATTTGGTGCTAGGTCTTTCCCTTTAGGTTTTACCCCAACAATGTTTTCATTAGTTTCGCTCACTCTCGAAATCAAGCATTTTACAGCAGGTTGGAGCAGCCTGTATCTCAGCACAGGAATAAGGTAGGGAAGAATTCTAAGGATCATTTTGACTGCCGCCAGAAGTTAGATCAGATGGCCAATGCAATTTGGTGCCAGGCCTTTCCCTTTAGGTTTTACCCCAACAATGTTTTCATTAGTTTCGATCACTCTCGAAATCAAGCATTTTACAGCAGGTTGGAGCAGCCTGTATCTCAGCACAGGAATAAGGTAGGGAAGAATTCAAATACTCATTTTGACTGCCTCCAGAAGTTAGATCAGATGGCAAATTGGATTTGGTGCTAGGTCTTTCCCTTTAGGTTTTACCCCAACAATGTTTTCATTAGTTTCGCTCACTCTCGAAATCAAGCATTTTACAGCAGGTTGGAGCAGCCTGTATCTCAGCACAGGAATAAGGTAGGGAAGAATTCTAAGGATCATTTTGACTGCCTCCAGAAGTTAGATCAGATGGTAAATTGGATTTGGTGCTAGGTCTTTCCCTTTAGGTTTTACCCCAACAATGTTTTCATTAGTTTTGCTCACTCTCGAAATCAAGCATTTTACAGCAGATTGGAGCAGCCTGTATCTCAGCACAGGAATAAGGTAGGGAAGAATTCTAAGGATCATTTTGACTGCCTCCAGAAGTTAGATCAGATGGCAAATTGGATTTGGTGCTAGGTCTTTCCCTTTAGGTTTTACCCCAACAATGTTTTCATTAGTTTCGCTCACTCTCGAAATCAAGCATTTTACAGCAGGTTGGAGCAGCCTGTATCTCAGCACAGGAATAAGGTAGGGAAGAATTCTAAGGATCATTTTGACTGCCTCCAGAGGTTAGATCAGATGGCCAATGCAATTTGGTGCTAGGTCTTTCCCTTTAGGTTTTACCCCAACAATGTTTTCATTAGTTTCGATCACTCTCGAAATCAAGCATTTTACAGCAGGTTGGAGCAGCCTGTATCTCAGCACAGGAATAAGGTAGGGAAGAATTCAAATACTCATTTTGACTGCCTCCAGAAGTTAGATCAGATGGCAAATTGTATTTGGTGCTAGGTCTTTCCCTTTAGGTTTTACCCCAACAATGTTTTCATTAGTTTCGCTCACTCTCGAAATCAAGCATTTTACAGCAGGTTGGAGCAGCCTGTATCTCAGCACAGGAATAAGGTAGGGAAGAATTCTAAGGATCATTTTGACTGCCTCCAGAAGTTAGATCAGATGGCAAATTGTATTTGGTGCTAGGTCTTTCCCTTTAGGTTTTACCCCAACAATTTTTTCATTAGTTTCGCTCACTCTCGAAATCAAGCATTTTACAGCAGGTTGGAGCATCCTGTATCTCAGCACAGGAATAAGGTAGGGAAGAATTCTAAGGATCATTTTGACTGCCTCCAGAAGTTAGATCAGATGGCCAATGCAATTTGGTGCTAGGCCTTTCCCTTTAGGTTTTACCCCAACAATGTTTTCATTAGTTTCGCTCACTCTCGAAATCAAGCATTTTACAGCAGGTTGGAGCAGCCTGTATCTCAGCACAGGAATAAGGTAGGGAAGAATTCAAATACTCATTTTGACTGCCTCCAGAAGTTAGATCAGATGGCAAATTGTATTTGGTGCTAGGTCTTTCCCTTTAGGTTTTACCCCAACAATGTTTTCATTAGTTTCGCTCACTCTCGAAATCAAGCATTTTACAGCAGGTTGGAGCAGCCTGTATCTCAGCACAGGAATAAGGTAGGGAAGAATTCTAAGGATCATTTTGACTGCCTCCAGAAGTTAGATCAGATGGCAAATTGTATTTGGTGCTAGGTCTTTCCCTTTAGGTTTTACCCCAACAATGTTTTCATTAGTTTCGCTCACTCTCGAAATCAAGCATTTTACAGCAGGTTGGAGCAGCCTGTATCTCAGCACAGGAATAAGGTAGGGAAGAATTCTAAGGATCATTTTGACTGCCGCCAGAAGTTAGATCAGATGGCCAATGCAATTTGGTGCTAGGCCTTTCCCTTTAGGTTTTACCCCAACAATGTTTTCATTAGTTTCGCTCACTCTCGAAATCAAGCATTTTACAGCAGGTTGGAGCAGCCTGTATCTCAGCACAGGAATAAGGTAGGGAAGAATTCAAATACTCATTTTGACTGCCTCCAGAAGTTAGATCAGATGGCAAATTGGATTTGGTGCTAGGTCTTTCCCTTTAGGTTTTACCCCAACAATGTTTTCATTAGTTTCGATCACTCTCGAAATCAAGCATTTTACAGCAGGTTGGAGCAGCCTGTATCTCAGCACAGGAATAAGGTAGGGAAGAATTCTAAGGATCATTTTGACTGCCTCCAGAAGTTAGATCAGATGGCAAATTGGATTTGGTGCTAGGTCTTTCCCTTTAGGTTTTACCCCAACAATGTTTTCATTAGTTTCGCTCACTCTCGAAATCAAGCATTTTACAGCAGGTTGGAGCAGCCTGTATCTCAGCACAGGAATAAGGTAGGGAAGAATTCTAAGGATCATTTTGACTGCCTCCAGAAGTTAGATCAGATGGCAAATTGGATTTGGTGCTAGGTCTTTCCCTTTAGGTTTTACCCCAACAATGTTTTCATTAGTTTCGCTCACTCTCGAAATCAAGCATTTTACAGCAGGTTGGAGCAGCCTGTATCTCAGCACAGGAATAAGGTAGGGAAGAATTCTAAGGATCATTTTGACTGCCTCCAGAGGTTAGATCAGATGGCCAATGCAATTTGGTGCTAGGTCTTTCCCTTTAGGTTTTACCCCAACAATGTTTTCATTAGTTTCGCTCACTCTCGAAATCAAGCATTTTACAGCAGGTTGGAGCAGCCTGTATCTCAGCACAGGAATAAGGTAGGGAAGAATTCAAATACTCATTTTGACTGCTTCCAGAAGTTAGATCAGATGGCAAATTGTATTTGGTGCTAGGTCTTTCCCTTTAGGTTTTACCCCAACAATGTTTTCATTAGTTTCGCTCACTCTCGAAATCAAGCATTTTACAGCAGGTTGGAGCAGCCTGTATCTCAGCACAGGAATAAGGTAGGGAAGAATTCTAAGGATCATTTTGACTGCCTCCAGAAGTTAGATCAGATGGCAAATTGGATTTGGTGCTAGGTCTTTCCCTTTAGGTTTTACCCCAACAATTTTTTCATTAGTTTCGCTCACTCTCGAAATCAAGCATTTTACAGCAGGTTGGAGCATCCTGTATCTCAGCACAGGAATAAGGTAGGGAAGAATTCTAAGGATCATTTTGACTGCCGCCAGAAGTTAGATCAGATGGCCAATGCAATTTGGTGCTAGGCCTTTCCCTTTAGGTTTTACCCCAACAATGTTTTCATTAGTTTCGCTCACTCTCGAAATCAAGCATTTTACAGCAGGTTGGAGCAGCCTGTATCTCAGCACAGGAATAAGGTAGGGAAGAATTCAAATACTCATTTTGACTGCCTCCAGAAGTTAGATCAGATGGCAAATTGGATTTGGTGCTAGGTCTTTCCCTTTAGGTTTTACCCCAACAATGTTTTCATTAGTTTCGCTCACTCTCGAAATCAAGCATTTTACAGCAGGTTGGAGCAGCCTGTATCTCAGCACAGGAATAAGGTAGGGAAGAATTCTAAGGATCATTTTGACTGCCTCCAGAAGTTAGATCAGATGGCAAATTGGATTTGGTGCTAGGTCTTTCCCTTTAGGTTTTACCCCAACAATGTTTTCATTAGTTTCGCTCACTCTCGAAATCAAGCATTTTACAACAGGTTGGAGCAGCCTGTATCTCAGCACAGGAATAAGGTAGGGAAGAATTCTAAGGATCATTTTGACTGCCTCCAGAAGTTAGATCAGATGGCAAATTGGATTTGGTGCTAGGTCTTTCCCTTTAGGTTTTACCCCAACAATGTTTTCATTAGTTTCGCTCACTCTCGAAATCAAGCATTTTACAGCAGGTTGGAGCAGCCTGTATCTCAGCACAGGAATAAGGTAGGGAAGAATTCTAAGGATCATTTTGACTGCCTCCAGAGGTTAGATCAGATGGCCAATGCAATTTGGTGCTAGGTCTTTCCCTTTAGGTTTTACCCCAACAATGTTTTCATTAGTTTCGATCACTCTCGAAATCAAGCATTTTACAGCAGGTTGGAGCAGCCTGTATCTCAGCACAGGAATAAGGTAGGGAAGAATTCAAATACTCATTTTGACTGCTTCCAGAAGTTAGATCAGATGGCAAATTGTATTTGGTGCTAGGTCTTTCCCTTTAGGTTTTACCCCAACAATGTTTTCATTAGTTTCGCTCACTCTCGAAATCAAGCATTTTACAGCAGGTTGGAGCAGCCTGTATCTCAGCACAGGAATAAGGTAGGGAAGAATTCTAAGGATCATTTTGACTGCCTCCAGAAGTTAGATCAGATGGCAAATTGTATTTGGTGCTAGGTCTTTCCCTTTAGGTTTTACCCCAACAATTTTTTCATTAGTTTCGCTCACTCTCGAAATCAAGCATTTTACAGCAGGTTGGAGCATCCTGTATCGCAGCACAGGAATAAGGTAGGGAAGAATTCTAAGGATCATTTTGACTGCCTCCAGAAGTTAGATCAGATGGCCAATGCAATTTGGTGCTAGGCCTTTCCCTTTAGGTTTTACCCCAACAATGTTTTCATTAGTTTCGCTCACTCTCGAAATCAAGCATTTTACAGCAGGTTGGAGCAGCCTGTATCTCAGCACAGGAATAAGGTAGGGAAGAATTCTAAGGATCATTTTGACTGCCGCCAGAAGTTAGATCAGATGGCCAATGCAATTTGGTGCTAGGCCTTTCCCTTTAGGTTTTACCCCAACAATGTTTTCATTAGTTTCGCTCACTCTCGAAATCAAGCATTTTACAGCAGGTTGGAGCAGCCTGTATCTCAGCACAGGAATAAGGTAGGGAAGAATTCAAATACTCATTTTGACTGCCTCCAGAAGTTAGATCAGATGGCAAATTGGATTTGGTGCTAGGCCTTTCCCTTTAGGTTTTACCCCAACAATGTTTTCATTAGTTTCGCTCACTCTCGAAATCAAGCATTTTACAGCAGGTTGGAGCAGCCTGTATCTCAGCACAGGAATAAGGTAGGGAAGAATTCTAAGGATCATTTTGACTGCCTCCAGAAGTTAGATCAGATGGCAAATTGGATTTGGTGCTAGGTCTTTCCCTTTAGGTTTTACCCCAACAATGTTTTCATTAGTTTCGCTCACTCTCGAAATCAAGCATTTTACAGCAGGTTGGAGCAGCCTGTATCTCAGCACAGGAATAAGGTAGGGAAGAATTCTAAGGATCATTTTGACTGCCTCCAGAAGTTAGATCAGATGGCAAATTGTATTTGGTGCTAGGTCTTTCCCTTTAGGTTTTACCCCAACAATGTTTTCATTAGTTTCGCTCACTCTCGAAATCAAGCATTTTACAGCAGGTTGGAGCAGCCTGTATCTCAGCACAGGAATAAGGTAGGGAAGAATTCTAAGGATCATTTTGACTGCCGCCAGAAGTTAGATCAGATGGCCAATGCAATTTGGTGCTAGGCCTTTCCCTTTAGGTTTTACCCCAACAATGTTTTCATTAGTTTCGCTCACTCTCGAAATCAAGCATTTTACAGCAGGTTGGAGCAGCCTGTATCTCAGCACAGGAATAAGGTAGGGAAGAATTCAAATACTCATTTTGACTGCCTCCAGAAGTTAGATCAGATGGCAAATTGGATTTGGTGCTAGGTCTTTCCCTTTAGGTTTTACCCCAACAATGTTTTCATTAGTTTCGATCACTCTCGAAATCAAGCATTTTACAGCAGGTTGGAGCAGCCTGTATCTCAGCACAGGAATAAGGTAGGGAAGAATTCTAAGGATCATTTTGACTGCCTCCAGAAGTTAGATCAGATGGCAAATTGGATTTGGTGCTAGGTCTTTCCCTTTAGGTTTTACCCCAACAATGTTTTCATTAGTTTCGCTCACTCTCGAAATCAAGCATTTTACAGCAGGTTGGAGCAGCCTGTATCTCAGCACAGGAATAAGGTAGGGAAGAATTCTAAGGATCATTTTGACTGCCTCCAGAAGTTAGATCAGATGGCAAATTGGATTTGGTGCTAGGTCTTTCCCTTTAGGTTTTACCCCAACAATGTTTTCATTAGTTTCGCTCACTCTCGAAATCAAGCATTTTACAGCAGGTTGGAGCAGCCTGTATCTCAGCACAGGAATAAGGTAGGGAAGAATTCTAAGGATCATTTTGACTGCCTCCAGAAGTTAGATCAGATGGCCAATGCAATTTGGTGCTAGGCCTTTCCCTTTAGGTTTTACCCCAACAATGTTTTCATTAGTTTCGCTCACTCTCGAAATCAAGCATTTTACAGCAGGTTGGAGCAGCCTGTATCTCAGCACAGGAATAAGGTAGGGAAGAATTCAAATACTCATTTTGACTGCCTCCAGAAGTTAGATCAGATGGCAAACTGTATTTGGTGCTAGGTCTTTCCCTTTAGGTTTTACCCCCAACAATGTTTTCATTAGTATCGATCACTCTCGAAATCAAGCATTTTACAGCAGGTTGGAGCAGCCTGTATCTCAGCACAGGAATAAGGTAGGGAAGAATTCTAAGGATCATTTTGACTGCCTCCAGAAGTTAGATCAGATGGCAAATTGTATTTGGTGCTAGGTCTTTCCCTTTAGGTTTTACCCCAACAATGTTTTCATTAGTTTCGCTCACTCTCGAAATCAAGCATTTTACAGCAGGTTGGAGCAGCCTGTATCTCAGCACAGGAATAAGGTAGGGAAGCATTCAAATACTCATTTTGACTGCCTCCAGAAGTTAGATCAGATGGCCAATGCAATTTGGTGCTAGGCCTTTCCCTTTAGGTTTTACCCCAACAATGTTTTCATTAGTTTCGCTCACTCTCGAAATCAAGCATTTTACAGCAGGTTGGAGCAGCCTGTATCTCAGCACAGGAATAAGGTAGGGAAGAATTCTAAGGATCATTTTGACTGCCTCCAGAAGTTAGATCAGATGGCAAATTGTATTTGGTGCTAGGTCTTTCCCTTTAGGTTTTACCCCAACAATGTTTTCATTAGTTTCGATCACTCTCGAAATCAAGCATTTTACAGCAGGTTGGAGCAGCCTGTATCTCAGCACAGGAATAAGCTAGGGAAGAATTCAAATACTCATTTTGACTGCCTCCAGAAGTTAGATCAGATGGCAAACTGTATTTGGTGCTAGGTCTTTCCCTTTAGGTTTTACCCCAACAATGTTTTCATTAGTATCGATCACTCTCGAAATCAAGCATTTTACAGCAGGTTGGAGCAGCCTGTATCTCAGCACAGGAATAAGGTAGGGAAGAATTCTAAGGCTCATTTTGACTGCCTCCAGAAGTTAGATCAGATGGCAAATTGTATTTGGTGCTAGGTCTTTCCCTTTAGGTTTTACCCCAACAATGTTTTCATTAGTTTCGCTCACTCTCGAAATCAAGCATTTTACAGCAGGTTGGAGCAGCCTGTATCTCAGCACAGGAATAAGGTAGGGAAGAATTCTAAGGATCATTTTGACTGCCTCCAGAAGTTAGATCAGATGGCAAATTGGATTTGGTGCTAGGTCTTTCCCTTTAGGTTTTACCCCAACAATGTTTTCATTAGTTTCGCTCACTCTCGAAATCAAGCATTTTACAGCAGGTTGGAGCAGCCTGTATCTCAGCACAGGAATAAGGTAGGGAAGAATTCAAATACTCATTTTGACTGCCTCCAGAAGTTAGATCAGATGGCCAATGCAATTTGGTGCTAGGCCTTTCCCTTTAGGTTTTACCCCAACAATGTTTTCATTAGTTTCGCTCACTCTCGAAATCAAGCATTTTACAGCAGGTTGGAGCAGCCTGTATCTCAGCACAGGAATAAGGTAGGGAAGAATTCTAAGGATCATTTTGACTGCCTCCAGAAGTTAGATCAGATGGCAAATTGTATTTGGTGCTAGGTCTTTCCCTTTAGGTTTTACCCCAACAATGTTTTCATTAGTTTCGATCACTCTCGAAATCAAGCATTTTACAGCAGGTTGGAGCAGCCTGTATCTCAGCACAGGAATAAGGTAGGGAAGAATTCAAATACTCATTTTGACTGCCTCCAGAAGTTAGATCAGATGGCAAACTGTATTTGGTGCTAGGTCTTTCCCTTTAGGTTTTACCCCAACAATGTTTTCATTAGTATCGATCACTCTCGAAATCAAGCATTTTACAGCAGGTTGGAGCAGCCTGTATCTCAGCACAGGAATAAGGTAGGGAAGAATTCTAAGGCTCATTTTGACTGCCTCCAGAAGTTAGATCAGATGGCAAATTGGATTTGGTGCTAGGTCTTTCCCTTTAGGTTTTACCCCAACAATGTTTTCATTAGTTTCGCTCACTCTCGAAATCAAGCATTTTACAGCAGGTTGGAGCAGCCTGTATCTCAGCACAGGAATAAGGTAGGGAAGAATTCTAAGGATCATTTTGACTGCCTCCAGAAGTTAGATCAGATGGCAAATTGGATTTGGTGCTAGGTCTTTCCCTTTAGGTTTTACCCCAACAATGTTTTCATTAGTTTCGCTCACTCTCAAAATCAAGCATTTTACAGCAGGTTGGAGCAGCCTGTATCTCAGCACAGGAATAAGGTAGGGAAGAATTCAAATACTCATTTTGACTGCCTCCAGAAGTTAGACCAGATGGCCAATGCAATTTGGTGCTAGGCCTTTCCCTTTAGGTTTTACCCCAACAATGTTTTCATTAGTTTCGCTCACTCTCGAAATCAAGCATTTTACAGCAGGTTGGAGCAGCCTGTATCTCAGCACAGGAATAAGGTAGGGAAGAATTCTAAGGATCATTTTGACTGCCTCCAGAAGTTAGATCAGATGGCAAATTGGATTTGGTGCTAGGTCTTTCCCTTTAGGAGGTTTTACCCCAACAATGTTTTCATTAGTTTCGCTCACTCTCGAAATCAAGCATTTTACAGCAGGTTGGAGCAGCCTGTATCTCAGCACAGGAATAAGGTAGGGAAGAATTCAAATACTCATTTTGACTGCCTCCAGAAGTTAGATCAGATGGCAAATTGTATTTGGTGCTAGGTCTTTCCCTTTAGGTTTTACCCCAACAATGTTTTCATTAGTTTCGCTCACTCTCGAAATCAAGCATTTTACAGCAGGTTGGAGCAGCCTGTATCTCAGCACAGGAATAAGGTAGGGAAGAATTCTAAGGATCATTTTGACTGCCTCCAGAAGTTAGATCAGATGGCCAATGCAATTTGGTGCTAGGTCTTTCCATTTAGGTTTTACCCCAACAATGTTTTCATTAGTTTTGCTCACTCTCGAAATCAAGCATTTTACAGCAGGTTGGAGCAGCCTGTATCTCAGCACAGGAATAAGGTAGGGAAGAATTCAAATACTCATTTTGACTGCTTCCAGAAGTTAGATCAGATGGCAAATTGTATTTGGTGCTAGGTCTTTCCCTTTAGGTTTTACCCCAACAATGTTTTCATTAGTTTCGCTCACTCTCGAAATCAAGCATTTTACAGCAGGTTGGAGCAGCCTGTATCTCAGCACAGGAATAAGGTAGGGAAGAATTCTAAGGATCATTTTGACTGCCTCCAGAAGTTAGATCAGATGGCAAACTGTATTTGGTGCTAGGTCTTTCCCTTTAGGTTTTACCCCAACAATGTTTTCATTAGTTTCGCTCACTCTCGAAATCAAGCATTTTACAGCAGGTTGGAGCAGCCTGTATCTCAGCACAGGAATAAGGTAGGGAAGAATTCTAAGGATCATTTTGACTGCCTCCAGAAGTTAGATCAGATGGCCAATGCAATTTGGTGCTATGCCTTTCCCTTTAGGTTTTACCCCAACAATGTTTTCATTAGTTTCGCTCACTCTCGAAATCAAGCATTTTACAGCAGGTTGGAGCAGCCTGTATCTCAGCACAGGAATAAGGTAGGGAAGAATTCAAATACTCATTTCGACTGCCTCCAGAAGTTAGATCAGATGGCAAATTGGATTTGGTGCTAGGTCTTTCCCTTTAGGTTTTACCCCAACAATGTTTTCATTAGTTTGAATCACTCTCGAAATCAAGCATTTTACAGCAGGTTGGAGCAGCCTGTATCTCAGCACAGGAATAAGGTAGGGAAGAATTCAAATACTCATTTTGACTGCCTCCAGAAGTTAGATCAGATGGCAAACTGTATTTGGTGCTAGGTCTTTCCCTTTAGGTTTTACCCCAACAATGTTTTCATTAGTTTCGCTCACTCTCGAAATCAAGCATTTTACAGCAGGTTGGAGCAGCCTGTATCTCAGCACAGGAATAAGGTAGGGAAGAATTCAAATACTCATTTTGACTGCCTTCAGAAGTTAGATCAGATGGCAAATTGTATTTGGTGCTAGGTCTTTCCCTTTAGGTTTTACCCCAACAATGTTTTCATTAGTTTCGCTCACTCTCGAAATCAAGCATTTTACAGCAGGTTGGAGCAGCCTGTATCTCAGCACAGGAATAAGGTAGGGAAGAATTCAAATACTCATTATGACTGCCTCCAGAAGTTAGATCAGATGGCCAATGCAATTTGGTGCTAGGCCTTTCCCTTTAGGTTTTACCCCAACAATGTTTTCATTAGTTTCGCTCACTCTCGAAATCAAGCATTTTACAGCAGGTTGGAGCAGCCTGTATCTCAGCACAGGAATAAGGTAGGGAAGAATTCAAATACTCATTTTGACTGCCTCCAGAAGTTAGATCAGATGGCAAATTGTATTTGGTGCTAGGTCTTTCCCTTTAGGTTTTACCCCAACAATGTTTTCATTAGTTTCGCTCACTCTCGAAATCAAGCATTTTACAGCAGGTTGGAGCAGCCTGTATCTCAGCACAGGAATAAGGTAGGGAAGAATTCAAATACTCATTTTGACTGCCTCCAGAAGTTAGATCAGATGGCAAATTGTATTTGGTGCTAGGTCTTTCCCTTTAGGTTTTACCCCAACAATGTTTTCATTAGTTTCGCTCACTCTCGAAATCAAGCATTTTACAGCAGGTTGGGGCAGCCTGTATCTCAGCACAGGAATAAGGTAGGGAAGAATTCTAAGGATCATTTTGACTGTCTCCATAAGTTAGATCAGACGGCCAATGCAATTTGGTGCTAGGTCTTTCCCTTTAGGTTTTACCCCAACAATGTTTTCATTAGTTTCGATCACTCTCGAAATCAAGCATTTTACAGCAGGTTGGAGCAGCCTGTATCTCAGCACAGGAATAAGGTAGGGAAGAATTCAAATACACATTTTGACTGCCTCCAGAAGTTAGATCAGATGGCAAACTGTATTTGGTGCTAGGTCTTTCCCTTTAGGTTTTACCCCAACAATGTTTTCATTAGTTTCGCTCACTCTCGAAATCAAGCATTTTACAGCAGGTTGGAGCAGCCTGTATCTCAGCACAGGAATAAGGTAGGGAAGAATTCTAAGGATCATTTTGACTGCCTCCAGAAGTTAGATCAGATGGCCAATGCAATTTGGTGCTAGGCCTTTCCCTTTAGGTTTTACCCCAACAATGTTTTCATTAGTTTCGCTCACTCTCGAAATCAAGCATTTTACAGCAGGTTGGAGCAGCCTGTATCTCAGCACAGGAATAAGGTAGGGAAGAATTCAAATACTCATTTCGACTGCCTCCAGAAGTTAGATCAGATGGCAAATTGTATTTGGTGCTAGGTCTTTCCCTTTAGGTTTTACCCCAACAATGTTTTCATTAGTTTCGCTCACTCTCGAAATCAAGCATTTTACAGCAGGTTGGAGCAGCCTGTATCTCAGCACAGGAATAAGGTAGGGAAGAATTCAAATACTCATTTTGACTGCCTCCAGAAGTTAGATCAGATGGCAAACTGTATTTGGTGCTAGGTCTTTCCCTTTAGGTTTTACCCCAACAATGTTTTCATTAGTTTCGCTCACTCTCGAAATCAAGCATTTTACAGCAGGTTGGAGCAGCCTGTATCTCAGCACAGGAATAAGGTAGGGAAGAATTCAAATACTCATTTTGACTGCCTTCAGAAGTTAGATCAGATGGCAAATTGTATTTGGTGCTAGGTCTTTCCCTTTAGGTTTTACCCCAACAATGTTTTCATTAGTTTCGCTCACTCTCGAAATCAAGCATTTTACAGCAGGTTGGAGCAGCCTGTATCTCAGCACAGGAATAAGGTAGGGAAGAATTCTAAGGATCATTTTGACTGCCTCCAGAAGTTAGATCAGATGGCTAATTGTATTTGGTGCTAGGCCTTTCCCTTTAGGTTTTACCCCAACAATGTTTTCATTAGTTTCGCTCACTCTCGAAATCAAGCATTTTACAGCAGGTTGGAGCAGCCTGTATCTCAGCACAGGAATAAGGTAGGGAAGAATTCTAAGGATCATTTTGACTGCCTCCAGAAGTTAGATCAGATGGTCAATGCCATTTGGTGCTAGACCTTTCCCTTTAGGTTTACCCCAACAATGTTTTCATTAGTTTCGCTCACTCTCGAAATCAAGCATTTTACAGCAGGTTGGAGCAGCCTGTATCTCAGCACAGGAATAAGGTAGGGAAGAATTCTAAGGACCATTTTGACTGTCTCCAGAAGTTAGATCAGATGGCCAATGCAATTTGGTGCTAGGTCTTTCCCTTTAGGTTTTACCCCAACAATGTTTTCATTAGTTTCGCTCACTCTGGAAATCAAGCATTTTACAGCAGGTTGGAGCAGCCTGTATCTCAGCAGAGGAATAAGGTGGGAAAGAATTCAAATACTCATTTTGACTGCCTCCAGAAGTTAGATCAGATGGCAAATTGTATTTGGTGCTAGGTCTTTCCCTTTAGGTTTTACCCCAACAATGTTTTCATTAGTTTCGCTCACTCTCGAAATCAAGCATTTTACAGCAGGTTGGAGCAGCCTGTATCTCAGCACAGGAAGAAGGTAGGGAAGAATTCAAATACTCATTTTGACTGCCTCCAGAAGTTAGATCAGATGGCCAATGCAATTTGGTGCTAGGCCTTTCCCTTTAGGTTTTACCCCAACAATGTTTTCATTAGTTTCGATCACTCTCGAAATCAAGCATTTTACAGCAGGTTGGAGCAGCCTGTATCTCAGCACAGGAATAAGGTAGGGAAGAATTCAAATACTCATTTTGACTGCCTCCAGAAGTTAGATCAGATGGCCAATGCAATTTGGTGCTAGGCCTTTCCCTTTAGGTTTTACCCCAACAATGTTTTCATTAGTTTCGCTCACTCTCGAAATCAAGCATTTTACAGCAGGTTGGAGCAGCCTGTATCTCAGCACAGGAATAAGGTAGGGAAGAATTCTAAGGATCATTTTGACTGCCTCCAGAAGTTAGATCAGATGGCAAATTGGATTTGGTGCTAGGTCTTTCCCTTTAGGTTTTACCCCAACAATGTTTTCATTAGTTTCGCTCACTCTCGAAATCAAGCATTTTACAGCAGGTTGGAGCAGCCTGTATCTCAGCACAGGAATAAGGTAGGGAAGAATTCAAATACTCATTATGACTGCCTCCAGAAGTTAGATCAGATGGCCAATGCAATTTGGTGCTAGGCCTTTCCCTTTAGGTTTTACCCCAACAATGTTTTCATTAGTTTCGCTCACTCTCGAAATCAAGCATTTTACAGCAGGTTGGAGCAGCCTGTATCTCAGCACAGGAATAAGGTAGGGAAGAATTCAAATACTCATTTTGACTGCCTCCAGAAGTTAGATCAGATGGCAAATTGTATTTGGTGCTAGGTCTTTCCCTTTAGGTTTTACCCCAACAATGTTTTCATTAGTTTCGCTCACTCTCGAAATCAAGCATTTTACAGCAGGTTGGAGCAGCCTGTATCTCAGCACAGGAATAAGGTAGGGAAGAATTCAAATACTCATTTTGACTGCCTCCAGAAGTTAGATCAGATGGCAAATTGTATTTGGTGCTAGGTCTTTCCCTTTAGGTTTTACCCCAACAATGTTTTCATTAGTTTCGCTCACTCTCGAAATCAAGCATTTTACAGCAGGTTGGGGCAGCCTGTATCTCAGCACAGGAATAAGGTAGGGAAGAATTCTAAGGATCATTTTGACTGTCTCCATAAGTTAGATCAGACGGCCAATGCAATTTGGTGCTAGGTCTTTCCCTTTAGGTTTTACCCCAACAATGTTTTCATTAGTTTCGATCACTCTCGAAATCAAGCATTTTACAGCAGGTTGGAGCAGCCTGTATCTCAGCACAGGAATAAGGTAGGGAAGAATTCAAATACTCATTTTGACTGCCTCCAGAAGTTAGATCAGATGGCAAACTGTATTTGGTGCTAGGTCTTTCCCTTTAGGTTTTACCCCAACAATGTTTTCATTAGTTTCAATCACTCTCGAAATCAAGCATTTTACAGCAGGTTGGAGCAGCCTGTATCTCAGCACAGGAATAAGGTAGGGAAGAATTCTAAGGATCATTTTGACTGCCTCCAGAAGTTAGATCAGATGGCCAATGCAATTTGGTGCTAGGCCTTTCCCTTTAGGTTTTACCCCAACAATGTTTTCATTAGTTTCGCTCACTCTCGAAATCAAGCATTTTACAGCAGGTTGGAGCAGCCTGTATCTCAGCACAGGAATAAGGTAGGGAAGAATTCAAATACTCATTTCGACTGCCTCCAGAAGTTAGATCAGATGGCAAATTGTATTTGGTGCTAGGTCTTTCCCTTTAGGTTTTACCCCAACAATGTTTTCATTAGTTTGAATCACTCTCGAAATCAAGCATTTTACAGCAGGTTGGAGCAGCCTGTATCTCAGCACAGGAATAAGGTAGGGAAGAATTCAAATACTCATTTTGACTGCCTCCAGAAGTTAGATCAGATGGCAAACTGTATTTGGTGCTAGGTCTTTCCCTTTAGGTTTTACCCCAACAATGTTTTCATTAGTTTCGCTCACTCTCGAAATCAAGCATTTTACAGCAGGTTGGAGCAGCCTGTATCTCAGCACAGGAATAAGGTAGGGAAGAATTCAAATACTCATTTTGACTGCCTTCAGAAGTTAGATCAGATGGCAAATTGTATTTGGTGCTAGGTCTTTCCCTTTAGGTTTTACCCCAACAATGTTTTCATTAGTTTCGCTCACTCTCGAAATCAAGCATTTTACAGCAGGTTGGAGCAGCCTGTATCTCAGCACAGGAATAAGGTAGGGAAGAATTCTAAGGATCATTTTGACTGCCTCCAGAAGTTAGATCAGATGGCTAATTGTATTTGGTGCTAGGCCTTTCCCTTTAGGTTTTACCCCAACAATGTTTTCATTAGTTTCGCTCACTCTCGAAATCAAGCATTTTACAGCAGGTTGGAGCAGCCTGTATCTCAGCACAGGAATAAGGTAGGGAAGAATTCTAAGGATCATTTTGACTGCCTCCAGAAGTTAGATCAGATGGTCAATGCCATTTGGTGCTAGACCTTTCCCTTTAGGTTTACCCCAACAATGTTTTCATTAGTTTCGCTCACTCTCGAAATCAAGCATTTTACAGCAGGTTGGAGCAGCCTGTATCTCAGCACAGGAATAAGGTAGGGAAGAATTCTAAGGACCATTTTGACTGTCTCCAGAAGTTAGATCAGATGGCCAATGCAATTTGGTGCTAGGTCTTTCCCTTTAGGTTTTACCCCAACAATGTTTTCATTAGTTTCGCTCACTCTGGAAATCAAGCATTTTACAGCAGGTTGGAGCAGCCTGTATCTCAGCAGAGGAATAAGGTGGGAAAGAATTCAAATACTCATTTTGACTGCCTCCAGAAGTTAGATCAGATGGCAAATTGTATTTGGTGCTAGGTCTTTCCCTTTAGGTTTTACCCCAACAATGTTTTCATTAGTTTCGCTCACTCTCGAAATCAAGCATTTTACAGCAGGTTGGAGCAGCCTGTATCTCAGCACAGGAAGAAGGTAGGGAAGAATTCAAATACTCATTTTGACTGCCTCCAGAAGTTAGATCAGATGGCCAATGCAATTTGGTGCTAGGCCTTTCCCTTTAGGTTTTACCCCAACAATGTTTTCATTAGTTTCGATCACTCTCGAAATCAAGCATTTTACAGCAGGTTGGAGCAGCCTGTATCTCAGCACAGGAATAAGGTAGGGAAGAATTCAAATACTCATTTTGACTGCCTCCAGAAGTTAGATCAGATGGCCAATGCAATTTGGTGCTAGGCCTTTCCCTTTAGGTTTTACCCCAACAATGTTTTCATTAGTTTCGCTCACTCTCGAAATCAAGCATTTTACAGCAGGTTGGAGCAGCCTGTATCTCAGCACAGGAATAAGGTAGGGAAGAATTCTAAGGATCATTTTGACTGCCTCCAGAAGTTAGATCAGATGGCAAATTGTATTTGGTGCTAGGTCTTTCCCTTTAGGTTTTACCCCAACAATGTTTTCATTAGTTTCGCTCACTCTCGAAATCAAGCATTTTACAGCAGGTTGGAGCAGCCTGTATCTCAGCACAGGAATAAGGTAGGGAAGAATTCAAATACTCATTTTGACTGCCTCCAGAAGTTAGATCAGATGGCAAATTGTATTTGGTGCTAGGTCTTTCCCTTTAGGTTTTACCCCAACAATGTTTTCATTAGTTTCGCTCACTCTCGAAATCAAGCATTTTACAGCAGGTTGGAGCAGCCTGTATCTCAGCACAGGAATAAGGAAGGGAAGAATTCAAATACTCATTTTGACTGCCTCCAGAAGTTAGATCAGATGGCCAATGCAATTTGGTGCTAGGTCTTTCCCTTTAGGTTTTACCCCAACAATGTTTTCATTAGTTTCGCTCACTCTCGAAATCAAGCATTTTACAGCAGGTTGGAGCAGCCTGTATCTCAGCACAGGAATAAGGTAGGGAAGAATTCAAATACTCATTTTGACTGCCTCCAGAAGTTAGATCAGATGGCAAATTGTATTTGGTGCTAGGTCTTTCCCTTTAGGTTTTACCCCAACAATGTTTTCATTAGTTTCGCTCACTCTCGAAATCAAGCATTTTACAGCAGGTTGGAGCAGCCTGTATCTCAGCACAGGAATAAGGAAGGGAAGAATTCAAATACTCATTTTGACTGCCTCCAGAAGTTAGATCAGATGGCAAATTGTATTTGGTGCTAGGTCTTTCCCTTTAGGTTTTACACCAACAATGTTTTCATTAGTTTCGCTCACTCTCGAAATCAAGCATTTTACAGCAGGTTGGAGCAGCCTGTATCTCAGCACAGGAATAAGGTAGGGAAGAATTCAAATACTCATTTTGACTGCCTCCAGAAGTTAGATCAGATGGCCAATGCAATTTGGTGCCAGGCCTTTCTCTTTAGGTTTAACCCCAACAATGTTTTCATTAGTTTCGCTCACTCTCGAAATCAAGCATTTTACAGCAGGTTGGAGCAGCCTGTATCTCAGCACAGGAATAAGGAAGGGAAGAATTCAAATACTCATTTTGACTGCCTCCAGAAGTTAGATCAGATGGCCGATGCAATTTGGTGCTAGGTCTTTCCCTTTAGGTTTTACCCCAACAATGTTTTCATTAGTTTCGCTCACTCTCGAAATCAAGCATTTTACAGCAGGTTGGAGCAGCCTGTATCTCAGCACAGGAATAAGGTAGGGAAGAATTCTAAGGATCATTTTGACTGTCTCCAGAAGTTAGATCAGATGGCCAATGCAATTTGGTGCTAGGTCTTTCCCTTTAGGTTTTACCCCAACAATGTTTTCATTAGTTTCGATCACTCTCGAAATCAAGCATTTTACAGCAGGTTGGAGCAGCCTGTATCTCAGCACAGGAATAAGGTAGGGAAGAATTCAAATACTCATTTTGACTGCCTCCAGAAGTTAGATCAGATGGCAAATTGTATTTGGTGCTAGGTCTTTCCCTTTAGGTTTTACCCCAACAATGTTTTCATTAGTTTCGCTCACTCTCGAAATCAAGCATTTTACAGCAGGTTGGAGCAGCCTGTATCTCAGCACAGGAATAAGGTAGGGAAGAATTCAAATACTCATTTTGACTGCCTCCAGAAGTTAGATCAGATGGCAAATTGTATTTGGTGCTAGGTCTTTCCCTTTAGGTTTTACCCCAACAATGTTTTCATTAGTTTCGCTCACTCTCGAAATCAAGCATTTTACAGCAGGTTGGAGCAGCCTGTATCTCAGCACAGGAATAAGGTAGGGAAGAATTCAAATACTCATTTTGACTGCCTCCAGAAGTTAGATCAGATGGCCAATGCAATTTGGTGCTAGGTCTTTCCCTTTAGGTTTTACCCCAACAATGTTTTCATTAGTTTCGCTCACTCTCGAAATCAAGCATTTTACAGCAGGTTGGAGCAGCCTGTATCTCAGCACAGGAATAAGGTAGGGAAGAATTCTAAGGATCATTTTGACTGCCTCCAGAAGTTAGATCAGATGGCAAATTGTATTTGGTGCTAGGTCTTTCCCTTTAGGTTTTACCCCAACAATGTTTTCATTAGTTTCGCTCACTCTCGAAATCAAGCATTTTACAGCAGGTTGGAGCAGCCTGTATCTCAGCACAGGAATAAGGTAGGGAAGAATTCTAAGGATCATTTTGACTGCCTCCAGAAGTTAGATCAGATGGCCAATGCAATTTGGTGCTAGGTCTTTCCCTTTAGGTTTTACCCCAACAATGTTTTCATTAGTTTCGATCACTCTCGAAATCAAGCATTTTACAGCAGGTTGGAGCAGCCTGTATCTCAGCACAGGAATAAGGTAGGGAAGAATTCAAATACTCATTTTGACTGCCTCCAGAAGTTAGATCAGATGGCAAATTGTATTTGGTGCTAGGTCTTTCCCTTTAGGTTTTACCCCAACAATGTTTTCATTAGTTTCGCTCACTCTCGAAATCAAGCATTTTACAGCAGGTTGGAGCAGCCTGTATCTCAGCACAGGAATAAGGTAGGGAAGAATTCTAAGGATCATTTTGACTGCCTCCAGAAGTTAGATCAGATGGCAAATTGGATTTGGTGCTAGGTCTTTCCCTTTAGGTTTTACCCCAACAATGTTTTCATTAGTTTCGCTCACTCTCGAAATCAAGCATTTTACAGCAGGTTGGAGCAGCCTGTATCTCAGCACAGGAATAAGGTAGGGAAGAATTCTAAGGATCATTTTGACTGCCTCCAGAAGTTAGATCAGATGGCAAATTGTATTTGGTGCTAGGTCTTTCCCTTTAGGTTTTACCCCAACAATGTTTTCATTAGTTTCGCTCACTCTCGAAATCAAGCATTTTACAGCAGGTTGGAGCAGCCTGTATCTCAGCACAGGAATAAGGTAGGGAAGAATTCTAAGGACCATTTTGACTGTCTCCAGAAGTTAGATCAGATGGCCAATGCAATTTGGTGCTAGGTCTTTCCCTTTAGGTTTTACCCCAACAATGTTTTCATTAGTTTCGCTCACTCTCGAAATCAAGCATTTTACAGCAGGTTGGAGCAGCCTGTATCTCAGCAGAGGAATAAGGTAGGGAAGAATTCAAATACTCATTTTGACTGCCTCCAGAAGTTAGATCAGATGGCAAATTGTATTTGGTGCTAGGTCTTTCCCTTTAGGTTTTACCCCAACAATGTTTTCATTAGTTTCGCTCACTCTCGAAATCAAGCATTTTACAGCAGGTTGGAGCAGCCTGTATCTCAGCACAGGAATAAGGTAGGGAAGAATTCAAATACTCATTTTGACTGCCTCCAGAAGTTAGATCAGATGGCCAATGCAATTTGGTGCTAGGCCTTTCCCTTTAGGTTTTACCCCAACTATGTTTTCATTAGTTTCGCTCACTCTCGAAATCAAGCATTTTACAGCAGGTTGGAGCAGCCTGTATCTCAGCACAGGAATAAGGTAGGGAAGAATTCAAATACTCATTTTGACTGCCTCCAGAAGTTAGATCAGATGGCCAATGCAATTTGGTGCTAGGCCTTTCCCTTTAGGTTTTACCCCAACAATGTTTTCATTAGTTTCGCTCACTCTCGAAATCAAGCATTTTACAGCAGGTTGGAGCAGCCTGTATCTCAGCACAGGAATAAGGTAGGGAAGAATTCTAAGGATCATTTTGACTGCCTCCAGAAGTTAGATCAGATGGCAAATTGTATTTGGTGCTAGGTCTTTCCCTTTAGGTTTTACCCCAACAATGTTTTCATTAGTTTCGCTCACTCTCGAAATCAAGCATTTTACAGCAGGTTGGAGCAGCCTGTATCTCAGCACAGGAATAAGGTAGGGAAGAATTCAAATACTCATTTTGACTGCCTCCAGAAGTTAGATCAGATGGCAAATTGTATTTGGTGCTAGGTCTTTCCCTTTAGGTTTTACCCCAACAATGTTTTCATTAGTTTCGCTCACTCTCGAAATCAAGCATTTTACAGCAGGTTGGAGCAGCCTGTATCTCAGCACAGGAATAAGGAAGGGAAGAATTCAAATACTCATTTTGACTGCCTCCAGAAGTTAGATCAGATGGCCAATGCAATTTGGTGCTAGGCCTTTCCCTTTAGGTTTTACCCCAACAATGTTTTCATTAGTTTCGCTCACTCTCGAAATCAAGCATTTTACAGCAGGTTGGAGCAGCCTGTATCTCAGCACAGGAATAAGGTAGGGAAGAATTCTAAGGATCATTTTGACTGCCTCCAGAAGTTAGATCAGATGGCAAATTGTATTTGGTGCTAGGTCTTTCCCTTTAGGTTTTACCCCAACAATGTTTTCATTAGTTTCGCTCACTCTCGAAATCAAGCATTTTACAGCAGGTTGGAGCAGCCTGTATCTCAGCACAGGAATAAGGTAGGGAAGAATTCTAAGGACCATTTTGACTGTCTCCAGAAGTTAGATCAGATGGCCAATGCAATTTGGTGCTAGGCCTTTCCCTTTAGGTTTTACCCCAACAATGTTTTCATTAGTTTCGCTCACTCTCGAAATCAAGCATTTTACAGCAGGTTGGAGCAGCCTGTATCTCAGCAGAGGAATAAGGTAGGGAAGAATTCAAATACTCATTTTGACTGCCTCCAGAAGTTAGATCAGATGGCAAATTGTATTTGGTGCTAGGTCTTTCCCTTTAGGTTTTACCCCAACAATGTTTTCATTAGTTTCGCTCACTCTCGAAATCAAGCATTTTACAGCAGGTTGGAGCAGCCTGTATCTCAGCACAGGAATAAGGTAGGGAAGAATTCAAATACTCATTTTGACTGCCTCCAGAAGTTAGATCAGATGGCCAATGCAATTTGGTGCTAGGCCTTTCCCTTTAGGTTTTACCCCAACAATGTTTTCATTAGTTTCGCTCACTCTCGAAATCAAGCATTTTACAGCAGGTTGGAGCAGCCTGTATCTCAGCACAGGAATAAGGTAGGGAAGAATTCAAATACTCATTTTGACTGCCTCCAGAAGTTAGATCAGATGGCCAATGCAATTTGGTGCTAGGCCTTTCCCTTTAGGTTTTACCCCAACAATGTTTTCATTAGTTTCGCTCACTCTCGAAATCAAGCATTTTACAGCAGGTTGGAGCAGCCTGTATCTCAGCACAGGAATAAGGTAGGGAAGAATTCTAAGGATCATTTTGACTGCCTCCAGAAGTTAGATCAGATGGCAAATTGTATTTGGTGCTAGGTCTTTCCCTTTAGGTTTTACCCCAACAATGTTTTCATTAGTTTCGCTCACTCTCGAAATCAAGCATTTTACAGCAGGTTGGAGCAGCCTGTATCTCAGCACAGGAATAAGGTAGGGAAGAATTCAAATACTCATTTTGACTGCCTCCAGAAGTTAGATCAGATGGCAAATTGTATTTGGTGCTAGGTCTTTCCCTTTAGGTTTTACCCCAACAATGTTTTCATTAGTTTCGCTCACTCTCGAAATCAAGCATTTTACAGCAGGTTGGAGCAGCCTGTATCTCAGCACAGGAATAAGGAAGGGAAGAATTCAAATACTCATTTTGACTGCCTCCAGAAGTTAGATCAGATGGCCAATGCAATTTGGTGCTAGGCCTTTCCCTTTAGGTTTTACCCCAACAATGTTTTCATTAGTTTCGCTCACTCTCGAAATCAAGCATTTTACAGCAGGTTGGAGCAGCCTGTATCTCAGCACAGGAATAAGGTAGGGAAGAATTCTAAGGATCATTTTGACTGTCTCCAGAAGTTAGATCAGACGGCCAATGCAATTTGGTGCTAGGTCTTTCCCTTTAGGTTTTACCCCAACAATGTTTTCATTAGTTTTGCTCACTCTCGAAATCAAGCATTTTACAGCAGGTTGGAGCAGCCTGTATCTCAGCACAGGAATAAGGTAGGGAAGAATTCAAATACTCATTTTGACTGCCTCCAGAAGTTAGATCAGATGGCAAATTGTATTTGGTGCTAGGTCTTTCCCTTTAGGTTTTACCCCAACAATGTTTTCATTAGTTTCGCTCACTCTCGAAATCAAGCATTTTACAGCAGGTTGGAGCAGCCTGTATCTCAGCACAGGAATAAGGAAGGGAAGAATTCAAATACTCATTTTGACTGCCTCCAGAAGTTAGATCAGATGGCAAATTGTATTTGGTGCTAGGTCTTTCCCTTTAGGTTTTACCCCAACAATGTTTTCATTAGTTTCGCTCACTCTCGAAATCAAGCATTTTACAGCAGGTTGGAGCAGCCTGTATCTCAGCACAGGAATAAGGTAGGGAAGAATTCAAATACTCATTTTGACTGCCTCCAGAAGTTAGATCAGATGGCCAATGCAATTTGGTGCCAGGCCTTTCCCTTTAGGTTTTACCCCAACAATGTTTTCATTAGTTTCGCTCACTCTCGAAATCAAGCATTTTACAGCAGGTTGGAGCAGCCTGTATCTCAGCACAGGAATAAGGAAGGGAAGAATTCAAATACTCATTTTGACTGCCTCCAGAAGTTAGATCAGATGGCCGATGCAATTTGGTGCTAGGCCTTTCCCTTTAGGTTTTACCCCAACAATGTTTTCATTAGTTTCGCTCACTCTCGAAATCAAGCATTTTACAGCAGGTTGGAGCAGCCTGTATCTCAGCACAGGAATAAGGTAGGGAAGAATTCTAAGGATCATTTTGACTGTCTCCAGAAGTTAGATCAGACGGCCAATGCAATTTGGTGCTAGGTCTTTCCCTTTAGGTTTTACCCCAACAATGTTTTCATTAGTTTCGATCACTCTCGAAATCAAGCATTTTACAGCAGGTTGGAGCAGCCTGTATCTCAGCACAGGAATAAGGTAGGGAAGAATTCAAATACTCATTTTGACTGCCTCCAGAAGTTAGATCAGATGGCAAATTGTATTTGGTGCTAGGTCTTTCCCTTTAGGTTTTACCCCAACAATGTTTTCATTAGTTTCGCTCACTCTCGAAATCAAGCATTTTACAGCAGGTTGGAGCAGCCTGTATCTCAGCACAGGAATAAGGTAGGGAAGAATTCAAATACTCATTTTGACTGCCTCCAGAAGTTAGATCAGATGGCAAATTGGATTTGGTGCTAGGTCTTTCCCTTTAGGTTTTACCCCAACAATGTTTTCATTAGTTTCGATCACTCTCGAAATCAAGCATTTTACAGCAGGTTGGAGCAGCCTGTATCTCAGCACAGGAATAAGGTAGGGAAGAATTCAAATACTCATTTTGACTGCCTCCAGAAGTTAGATCAGATGGCCAATGCAATTTGGTGCTAGGCCTTTCCCTTTAGGTTTTACCCCAACAATGTTTTCATTAGTTTCGCTCACTCTCGAAATCAAGCATTTTACAGCAGGTTGGAGCAGCCTGTATCTCAGCACAGGAATAAGGTAGGGAAGAATTCTAAGGATCATTTTGACTGCCTCCAGAAGTTAGATCAGATGGCAAATTGTATTTGGTGCTAGGTCTTTCCCTTTAGGTTTTACCCCAACAATGTTTTCATTAGTTTCGCTCACTCTCGAAATCAAGCATTTTACAGCAGGTTGGAGCAGCCTGTATCTCAGCACAGGAACAAGGTAGGGAAGAATTCTAAGGATCATTTTGACTGCCTCCAGAAGTTAGATCAGATGGCCAATGCAATTTGGTGCTAGGTCTTTCCCTTTAGGTTTTACCCCAACACTGTTTTCATTAGTTTCGATCACTCTCGAAATCAAGCATTTTACAGCAGGTTGGAGCAGCCTGTATCTCAGCACAGGAATAAGGTAGGGAAGAATTCAAATACTCATTTTGACTGCCTCCAGAAGTTAGATCAGATGGCAAATTGTATTTGGTGCTAGGTCTTTCCCTTTAGGTTTTACCCCAACAATGTTTTCATTAGTTTCGCTCACTCTCGAAATCAAGCATTTTACAGCAGGTTGGAGCAGCCTGTATCTCAGCACAGGAATAAGGTAGGGAAGAATTCTAAGGATCATTTTGACTGTCTCCAGAAGTTAGATCAGACGGCCAATGCAATTTGGTGCTAGGTCTTTCCCTTTAGGTTTTACCCCAACAATGTTTTCATTAGTTTCGATCACTCTCGAAATCAAGCATTTTACAGCAGGTTGGAGCAGCCTGTATCTCAGCACAGGAATAAGGTAGGGAAGAATTCAAACACTCATTTTGACTGCCTCCAGAAGTTAGATCAGATGGCAAATTGTATTTGGTGCTAGGTCTTTCCCTTTAGGTTTTACCCCAACAATGTTTTCATTAGTTTCGCTCACTCTCGAAATCAAGCATTTTACAGCAGGTTGGAGCAGCCTGTATCTCAGCACAGGAATAAGGTAGGGAAGAATTCAAATACTCATTTTGACTGCCTCCAGAAGTTAGATCAGATGGCAAATTGTATTTGGTGCTAGGTCTTTCCCTTTAGGTTTTACCCCAACAATGTTTTCATTAGTTTCGATCACTCTCGAAATCAAGCATTTTACAGCAGGTTGGAGCAGCCTGTATCTCAGCACAGGAATAAGGTAGGGAAGAATTCTAAGGATCATTTTGACTGCCTCCAGAAGTTAGATCAGATGGCCAATGCAATTTGGTGCTAGGCCTTTCCCTTTAGGTTTTACCCCAACAATGTTTTCATTAGTTTCGCTCACTCTCGAAATCAAGCATTTTACAGCAGGTTGGAGCAGCCTGTATCTCAGCACAGGAATAAGGTAGGGAAGAATTCTAAGGATCATTTTGACTGCCTCCAGAAGTTAGATCAGATGGCAAATTGTATTTGGTGCTAGGTCTTTCCCTTTAGGTTTTACCCCAACAATGTTTTCATTAGTTTCGCTCACTCTCGAAATCAAGCATTTTACAGCAGGTTGGAGCAGCCTGTATCTCAGCACAGGAATAAGGTAGGGAAGGATTCTGAGGATCATTTTGACTGCCTCCAGAAGTTAGATCAGATGGCCAATGCAATTTGGTGCTAGGTCTTTCCCTTTAGGTTTTACCCCAACAATGTTTTCATTAGTTTCGCTCACTCTCGAAATCAAGCATTTTACAGCAGGTTGGAGCAGCCTGTATCTCAGCACAGGAATAAGGTAGGGAAGAATTCAAATACTCATTTTGACTGCCTCCAGAAGTTAGATCAGATGGCAAATTGTATTTGGTGCTAGGTCTTTCCCTTTAGGTTTTACCCCAACAATGTTTTCATTAGTTTCGCTCACTCTCAAAATCAAGCATTTTACAGCAGGTTGGAGCAGCCTGTATCTCAGCACAGGAATAAGGTAGGGAAGAATTCTAAGGATCATTTTGACTGCCTCCAGAAGTTAGATCAGATGGCAAATTGGATTTGGTGCTAGGTCTTTCCCTTTAGGTTTTACCCCAACAATGTTTTCATTAGTTTCGCTCACTCTCGAAATCAAGCATTTTACAGCAGGTTGGAGCAGCCTGTATCTCAGCACAGGAATAAGGTAGGGAAGAATTCTAAGGATCATTTTGACTGCCTCCAGAAGTTAGATCAGATGGCAAATTGTATTTGGTGCTAGGTCTTTCCCTTTAGGTTTTACCCCAACAATGTTTTCATTAGTTTCGCTCACTCTCGAAATCAAGCATTTTACAGCAGGTTGGAGCAGCCTGTATCTCAGCACAGGAATAAGGTAGGGAAGAATTCTAAGGATCATTTTGACTGCCTCCAGAAGTTAGATCAGATGGCCAATGCAATTTCGTGCTAGGTCTTTCCCTTTAGGTTTTACCCCAACAATGTTTTCATTAGTTTCGATCACTCTCGAAATCAAGCATTTTACAGCAGGTTGGAGCAGCCTGTATCTCAGCACAGGAATAAGGTAGGGAAGAATTCAAATACTCATTTTGACTGCTTCCAGAAGTTAGATCAGATGGCAAATTGGATTTGGTGCTAGGTCTTTCCCTTTAGGTTTTACCCCAACAATGTTTTCATTAGTTTCGCTCACTCTCGAAATCAAGCATTTTACAGCAGGTTGGAGCAGCCTGTATCTCAACACAGGAATAAGGTAGGGAAGAATTCAAATACTCATTTTGACTGCCTCCAGAAGTTAGATCAGATGGCAAATTGTATTTGGTGCTAGGTCTTTCCCTTTAGGTTTTACCCCAACAATGTTTTCATTAGTTTCGATCACTCTCGAAATCAAGCATTTTACAGCAGGTTGGAGCAGCCTGTATCTCAGCACAGGAATAAGGTAGGGAAGAATTCTAAGGATCATTTTGACTGCCTCCAGAAGTTAGATCAGATGGCAAATTGTATTTGGTGCTAGGCCTTTCCCTTTAGGTTTTACCCCAACAATGTTTTCATTAGTTTCGCTCACTCTCGAAATCAAGCATTTTACAGCAGGTTGGAGCAGCCTGTATCTCAGCACAGGAATAAGGTAGGGAAGAATTCTAAGGATCATTTTGACTGCCTCCAGAAGTTAGATCAGATGGCAAATTGTATTTGGTGCCAGGTCTTTCCCTTTAGGTTTTACCCCAACAATGTTTTCATTAGTTTCGCTCACTCTCGAAATCAAGCATTTTACAGCAGGTTGGAGCAGCCTGTATCTCAGCACAGGAATAAGGTAGGGAAGAATTCAAATACTCATTTTGACTGCTTCCAGAAGTTAGATCAGATGGCAAATTGTATTTGGTGCTAGGTCTTTCCCTTTAGGTTTTACCCCAACAATGTTTTCATTAGTTTCGCTCACTCTCGAAATCAAGCATTTTACAGCAGGTTGGAGCAGCCTGTATCTCAGCACAGGAATAAGGTAGGGAAGAATTCTAAGGATCATTTTGACTGCCTCCAGAAGTTAGATCAGATGGCAAATTGGATTTGGTGCTAGGTCTTTCCCTTTAGGTTTTACCCCAACAATGTTTTCATTAGTTTCGCTCACTCTCGAAATCAAGCATTTTACAGCAGGTTGGAGCAGCCTGTATCTCAGCACAGGAATAAGGTAGGGAAGAATTCTAAGGATCATTTTGACTGCCTCCAGAAGTTAGATCAGATGGCAAATTGGATTTGGTGCCAGGTCTTTCCCTTTAGGTTTTACCCCAACAATGTTTTCATTAGTTTCGCTCACTCTCGAAATCAAGCATTTTACAGCAGGTTGGAGCAGTCTGTATCTCAGCACAGGAATAAGGTAGGGAAGAATTCTAAGGATCATTTTGACTGCCTCCAGAAGTTAGATCAGATGGCCAATGCAATTTGGTGCTAGGTCTTTCCCTTTAGGTTTTACCCCAACAATGTTTTCATTAGTTTCGCTCACTCTCGAAATCAAGCATTTTACAGCAGGTTGGAGCAGCCTGTATCTCAGCACAGGAATAAGGTAGGGAAGAATTCAAATACTCATTTTGACTGCTTCCAGATGTTAGACCAGATGGCCAATGCAATTTGGTGCTAGGCCTTTCCCTTTAGGTTTTACCCCAACAATGTTTTCATTAGTTTCGCTCACTCTCGAAATCAAGCATTTTACAGCAGGTTGGAGCAGCCTGTATCTCAGCACAGGAATAAGGTAGGGAAGAATTCAAATACTCATTTTGACTGCCTCCAGAAGTTAGATCAGATGGCCAATGCAATTTGGTGCTAGGCCTTTCCCTTTAGGTTTTACCCCAACAATGTTTTCATTAGTTTCGATCACTCTCGAAATCAAGCATTTTACAGCAGGTTGGAGCAGCCTGTATCTCAGCACAGGAATAAGGTAGGGAAGAATTCAAATACTCATTTTGACTGCCTCCAGAAGTTAGATCAGATGGCAAATTGGATTTGGTGCTAGGTCTTTCCCTTTAGGTTTTACCCCAACAATGTTTTCATTAGTTTCGCTCACTCTCGAAATCAAGCATTTTACAGCAGGTTGGAGCAGCCTGTATCTCAGCACAGGAATAAGGTAGGGAAGAATTCTAAGGATCATTTTGACTGCCTCCAGAAGTTAGATCAGATGGCAAATTGTATTTGGTGCTAGGTCTTTCCCTTTAGGTTTTACCCCAACAATGTTTTCATTAGTTTCGCTCACTCTCGAAATCAAGCATTTTACAGCAGGTTGGAGCACCCTGTATCTCAGCACAGGAATAAGGTAGGGAAGAATTCTAAGGATCATTTTGACTGCCTCCAGAAGTTAGATCAGATGGCAAATTGTATTTGGTGCCAGGTCTTTCCCTTTAGGTTTTACCCCAACAATGTTTTCATTAGTTTCGCTCACTCTCGAAATCAAGCATTTTACAGCAGGTTGGAGCAGCCTGTATCTCAGCACAGGAATAAGGTAGGGAAGAATTCTAAGGATCATTTTGACTGCCTCCAGATGTTAGATCAGATGGCAAATTGGATTTGGTGCTAGGTCTTTCCCTTTAGGTTTTACCCCAACAATGTTTTCATTAGTTTCGCTCACTCTCGAAATCAAGCATTTTACAGCAGGTTGGAGCAGCCTGTATCTCAGCACAGGAATAAGGTAGGGAAGAATTCTAAGGATCATTTTGACTGCCTCCAGAAGTTAGATCAGATGGCCAATGGAATTTGGTGCTAGGTCTTTCCCTTTAGGTTTTACCCCAACAATGTTTTCATTAGTTTCGCTCACTCTCGAAATCAAGCATTTTACAGCAGGTTGGAGCACCCTTTATCTCAGCACAGGAATAAGGTAGGGAAGAATTCTAAGGATCATTTTGACTGCCTCCAGAAGTTAGATCAGATGGCAAATTGGATTTGGTGCTAGGTCTTTCCCTTTAGGTTTTACCCCAACAATGTTTTCATTAGTTTCGCTCACTCTCGAAATCAAGCATTTTACAGCAGGTTGGAGCAGCCTGTATCTCAGCACAGGAATAAGGTAGGGAAGAATTCTAAGGATCATTTTGACTGCCTCCAGAAGTTAGATCAGATGGCCAATGCAATTTGGTGCTAGGCCTTTCCCTTTAGGTTTTACCCCAACAATGTTTTCATTAGTTTCGCTCACTCTCGAAATCAAGCATTTTACAGCAGGTTGGAGCAGCCTGTATCTCAGCACAGGAATAAGGTAGGGAAGAATTCAAATACTCATTTTGACTGCCTCCAGAAGTTAGATCAGATGGCAAATTGTATTTGGTGCTAGGTCTTTCCCTTTAGGTTTTACCCCAACAATGTTTTCATCAGTTTCGCTCACTCTCGAAATCAAGCATTTTACAGCAGGTTGGAGCAGCCTGTATCTCAGCACAGGAATAAGGTAGGGAAGAATTCAAATACTCATTTTGACTGCCTCCAGAAGTTAGATCAGATGGCAAACTGTATTTGGTGCTAGGTCTTTCCCTTTAGGTTTTACCCCAACAATGTTTTCATTAGTTTCGCTCACTCTCGAAATCAAGCATTTTACAGCAGGTTGGAGCAGCCTGTATCTCAGCACAGGAATAAGGTAGGGAAGAATTCTAAGGATCATTTTGACTGCCTCCAGAAGTTAGATCAGATGGCCAATGGAATTTGGTGCTAGGTCTTTCCCTTTAGGTTTTACCCCAACAATGTTTTCATTAGTTTCGCTCACTCTCGAAATCAAGCATTTTACAGCAGGTTGGAGCAGCCTGTATCTCAGCACAGGAATAATGTAGGGAAGAATTCTAAGGATCATTTTGACTGCCTCCAGAAGTTAGATCAGATGGCAAATTGGATTTGGTGCTAGGTCTTTCCCTTTAGGTTTTACCCCAACAATGTTTTCATTAGTTTCGCTCACTCTCGAAATCAAGCATTTTACAGCAGGTTGGAGCAGCCTGTATCTCAGCACAGGAATAAGGTAGGGAAGAATTCAAATACTCATTTTGACTGCTTCCAGAAGTTAGATCAGATGGCAAATTGTATTTGGTGCTAGGTCTTTCCCTTTAGGTTTTACCCCAACAATGTTTTCATTAGTTTCGCTCACTCTCGAAATCAAGCATTTTACAGCAGGTTGGAGCAGCCTGTATCTCAGCACAGGAATAAGGTAGGGAAGAATTCTAAGGATCATTTTGACTGCCTCCAGAAGTTAGATCAGATGGCAAATTGGATTTGGTGCTAGGTCTTTCCCTTTAGGTTTTACCCCAACAATGTTTTCATTAGTTTCGCTCACTCTCGAAATCAAGCATTTTACAGCAGGTTGGAGCAGCCTGTATCTCAGCACAGGAATAAGGTAGGGAAGAATTCTAAGGATCATTTTGACTGCCTCCAGAAGTTAGATCAGATGGCCAATGCAATTTGGTGCTAGGCCTTTCCCTTTAGGTTTTACCCCAACAATGTTTTCATTAGTTTCGCTCACTCTCGAAATCAAGCATTTTACAGCAGGTTGGAGCAGCCTGTATCTCAGCACAGGAATAAGGTAGGGAAGAATTCAAATACTCATTTTGACTGCCTCCAGAAGTTAGATCAGATGGCAAATTGTATTTGGTGCTAGGCCTTTCCCTTTAGGTTTTACCCCAACAATGTTTTCATCAGTTTCACTCACTCTCGAAATCAAGCATTTTACAGCAGGTTGGAGCAGCCTGTATCTCAGCACAGGAATAAGGTAGGGAAGAATTCTAAGGATCATTTTGACTGCCTCCAGAAGTTAGATCAGATGGCAAATTGTATTTGGTGCTAGGTCTTTCCCTTTAGGTTTTACCCCAACAATGTTTTCATTAGTTTCGCTCACTCTCGAAATCAAGCATTTTACAGCAGGTTGGAGCAGCCTGTATCTCAGCACAGGAATAAGGTAGGGAAGAATTCTAAGGATCATTTTGACTGCCTCCAGAAGTTAGATCAGATGGCCAATGCAATTTGGTGCTAATTCTTTCCCTTTAGGTTTTACCCCAACAATGTTTTCATTAGTTTCGATCACTCTCGAAATCAAGCATTTTACAGCAGGTTGGAGCAGCCTGTATCTCAGCACAGGAATAAGGTAGGGAAGAATTCAAATACTCATTTTGACTGCCTCCAGAAGTTAGATCAGATGGCAAACTGTATTTGGTGCTAGGTCTTTCCCTTTAGGTTTTACCCCAACAATGTTTTCATTAGTTTCGCTCACTCTCGAAATCAAGCATTTTACAGCAGGTTGGAGCACCCTGTATCTCAGCACAGGAATAAGGTAGGGAAGAATTCTAAGGATCATTTTGACTGCCTCCAGATGTTAGATCAGATGGCAAATTGTATTTGGTGCTAGGTCTTTCCCTTTAGGTTTTACCCCAACAATGTTTTCATTAGTTTCGCTCACTCTCGAAATCAAGCATTTTACAGCAGGTTGGAGCAGCCTGTATCTCAGCACAGGAATAAGGTAGGGAAGAATTCTAAGGATCATTTTGACTGCCTCCAGAAGTTAGATCAGATGGCCAATGCAATTTGGTGCTAGGCCTTTCCCTTTAGGTTTTACCCCAACAATGTTTTCATTAGTTTCGCTCACTCTCGAAATCAAGCATTTTACAGCAGGTTGGAGCAGCCTGTATCTCAGCACAGGAATAAGGTAGGGAAGAATTCAAATACTCATTTTGACTGCCTCCAGAAGTTAGATCAGATGGCAAATTGTATTTGGTGCTAGGTCTTTCCCTTTAGGTTTTACCCCAACAATGTTTTCATCAGTTTCGCTCACTCTCGAAATCAAGCATTTTACAGCAGGTTGGAGCAGCCTGTATCTCAGCACAGGAATAAGGTAGGGAAGAATTCTAAGGATCATTTTGACTGCCTCCAGAAGTTAGATCAGATGGCAAATTGTATTTGGTGCCAGGTCTTTCCCTTTAGGTTTTACCCCAACAATGTTTTCATTAGTTTCGCTCACTCTCGAAATCAAGCATTTTACAGCAGGTTGGAGCAGCCTGTATCTCAGCACAGGAATAAGGTAGGGAAGAATTCTAAGGATCATTTTGACTGCCTCCAGAAGTTAGATCAGATGGCAAATTGTATTTGGTGCCAGGTCTTTCCCTTTAGGTTTTACCCCAACAATGTTTTCATTAGTTTCGCTCACTCTCGAAATCAAGCATTTTACAGCAGGTTGGAGCAGCCTGTATCTCAGCACAGGAATAAGGTAGGGAAGAATTCTAAGGATCATTTTGACTGCCTCCAGAAGTTAGATCAGATGGCCAATGCAATTTGGTGCTAGGTCTTTCCCTTTAGGTTTTACCCCAACAATGTTTTCATTAGTTTCGCTCACTCTCGAAATCAAGCATTTTACAGCAGGTTGGAGCAGCCTGTATCTCAGCACAGGAATAAGGTAGGGAAGAATTCAAATACTCATTTTGACTGCTTCCAGAAGTTAGATCAGATGGCAAATTGTATTTGGTGCTAGGTCTTTCCCTTTAGGTTTTACCCCAACAATGTTTTCATTAGTTTCGCTCACTCTCGAAATCAAGCATTTTACAGCAGGTTGGAGCAGCCTGTATCTCAGCACAGGAATAAGGTAGGGAAGAATTCTAAGGATCATTTTGACTGCCTCCAGAAGTTAGATCAGATGGCAAATTGGATTTGGTGCTAGGTCTTTCCCTTTAGGTTTTACCCCAACAATGTTTTCATTAGTTTCGCTCACTCTCGAAATCAAGCATTTTACAGCAGGTTGGAGCAGCCTGTATCTCAGCACAGGAATAAGGTAGGGAAGAATTCTAAGGATCATTTTGACTGCCTCCAGAAGTTAGATCAGATGGCCAATGCAATTTGGTGCTAGGCCTTTCCCTTTAGGTTTTACCCCAACAATGTTTTCATTAGTTTCGCTCACTCTCGAAATCTAGCATTTTACAGCAGGTTGGAGCAGCCTGTATCTCAGCACAGGAATAAGGTAGGGAAGAATTCAAATACTCATTTTGACTGCCTCCAGAAGTTAGATCAGATGGCAAATTGTATTTGGTGCTAGGCCTTTCCCTTTAGGTTTTACCCCAACAATGTTTTCATCAGTTTCGCTCACTCTCGAAATCAAGCATTTTACAGCAGGTTGGAGCAGCCTGTATCTCAGCACAGGAATAAGGTAGGGAAGAATTCTAAGGATCATTTTGACTGCCTCCAGAAGTTAGATCAGATGGCAAATTGTATTTGGTGCTAGGTCTTTCCCTTTAGGTTTTACCCCAACAATGTTTTCATTAGTTTCGCTCACTCTCGAAATCAAGCATTTTACAGCAGGTTGGAGCAGCCTGTATCTCAGCACAGGAATAAGGTAGGGAAGAATTCTAAGGATCATTTTGACTGCCTCCAGAAGTTAGATCAGATGGCCAATGCAATTTGGTGCTAATTCTTTCCCTTTAGGTTTTACCCCAACAATGTTTTCATTAGTTTCGATCACTCTCGAAATCAAGCATTTTACAGCAGGTTGGAGCAGCCTGTATCTCAGCACAGGAATAAGGTAGGGAAGAATTCAAATACTCATTTTGACTGCCTCCAGAAGTTAGATCAGATGGCAAACTGTATTTGGTGCTAGGTCTTTCCCTTTAGGTTTTACCCCAACAATGTTTTCATTAGTTTCGCTCACTCTCGAAATCAAGCATTTTACAGCAGGTTGGAGCACCCTGTATCTCAGCACAGGAATAAGGTAGGGAAGAATTCTAAGGATCATTTTGACTGCCTCCAGATGTTAGATCAGATGGCAAATTGTATTTGGTGCTAGGTCTTTCCCTTTAGGTTTTACCCCAACAATGTTTTCATTAGTTTCGCTCACTCTCGAAATCAAGCATTTTACAGCAGGTTGGAGCAGCCTGTATCTCAGCACAGGAATAAGGTAGGGAAGAATTCTAAGGATCATTTTGACTGCCTCCAGAAGTTAGATCAGATGGCCAATGCAATTTGGTGCTAGGCCTTTCCCTTTAGGTTTTACCCCAACAATGTTTTCATTAGTTTCGCTCACTCTCGAAATCAAGCATTTTACAGCAGGTTGGAGCAGCCTGTATCTCAGCACAGGAATAAGGTAGGGAAGAATTCAAATACTCATTTTGACTGCCTCCAGAAGTTAGATCAGATGGCAAATTGTATTTGGTGCTAGGTCTTTCCCTTTAGGTTTTACCCCAACAATGTTTTCATCAGTTTCGCTCACTCTCGAAATCAAGCATTTTACAGCAGGTTGGAGCAGCCTGTATCTCAGCACAGGAATAAGGTAGGGAAGAATTCTAAGGATCATTTTGACTGCCTCCAGAAGTTAGATCAGATGGCAAATTGTATTTGGTGCCAGGTCTTTCCCTTTAGGTTTTACCCCAACAATGTTTTCATTAGTTTCGCTCACTCTCGAAATCAAGCATTTTACAGCAGGTTGGAGCAGCCTGTATCTCAGCACAGGAATAAGGTAGGGAAGAATTCTAAGGATCATTTTGACTGCCTCCAGAAGTTAGATCAGATGGCAAATTGTATTTGGTGCCAGGTCTTTCCCTTTAGGTTTTACCCCAACAATGTTTTCATTAGTTTCGCTCACTCTCGAAATCAAGCATTTTACAGCAGGTTGGAGCAGCCTGTATCTCAGCACAGGAATAAGGTAGGGAAGAATTCTAAGGATCATTTTGACTGCCTCCAGAAGTTAGATCAGATGGCCAATGCAATTTGGTGCTAGGTCTTTCCCTTTAGGTTTTACCCCAACAATGTTTTCATTAGTTTCGATCACTCTCGAAATCAAGCATTTTACAGCAGGTTGGAGCAGCCTGTATCTCAGCACAGGAATAAGGTAGGGAAGAATTCAAATACTCATTTTGACTGCTTCCAGAAGTTAGATCAGATGGCAAATTGTATTTGGTGCTAGGTCTTTACCTTTAGGTTTTACCCCAACAATGTTTTCATTAGTTTCGCTCACTCTCGAAATCAAGCATTTTACAGCAGGTTGGAGCAGCCTGTATCTCAGCACAGGAATAAGGTAGGGAAGAATTCTAAGGATCATTTTGACTGCCTCCAGAAGTTAGATCAGATGGCAAATTGGATTTGGTGCTAGGTCTTTCCCTTTAGGTTTTACCCCAACAATGTTTTCATTAGTTTCGCTCACTCTCGAAATCAAGCATTTTACAGCAGGTTGGAGCAGCCTGTATCTCAGCACAGGAATAAGGTAGGGAAGAATTCTAAGGATCATTTTGACTGCCTCCAGAAGTTAGATCAGATGGCAAATTGTATTTGGTGCCAGGTCTTTCCCTTTAGGTTTTACCCCAACAATGTTTTCATTAGTTTCGCTCACTCTCGAAATCAAGCATTTTACAGCAGGTTGGAGCAGCCTGTATCTCAGCACAGGAATAAGGTAGGGAAGAATTCTAAGGATCATTTTGACTGCCTCCAGAAGTTAGATCAGATGGCAAATTGTATTTGGTGCCAGGTCTTTCCCTTTAGGTTTTACCCCAACAATGTTTTCATTAGTTTCGCTCACTCTCGAAATCAAGCATTTTACAGCAGGTTGGAGCAGCCTGTATCTCAGCACAGGAATAAGGTAGGGAAGAATTCTAAGGATCATTTTGACTGCCTCCAGAAGTTAGATCAGATGGCCAATGCAATTTGGTGCTAGGTCTTTCCCTTTAGGTTTTACCCCAACAATGTTTTCATTAGTTTCGCTCACTCTCGAAATCAAGCATTTTACAGCAGGTTGGAGCAGCCTGTATCTCAGCACAGGAATAAGGTAGGGAAGAATTCAAATACTCATTTTGACTGCTTCCAGAAGTTAGATCAGATGGCAAATTGTATTTGGTGCTAGGTCTTTCCCTTTAGGTTTTACCCCAACAATGTTTTCATTAGTTTCGCTCACTCTCGAAATCAAGCATTTTACAGCAGGTTGGAGCAGCCTGTATCTCAGCACAGGAATAAGGTAGGGAAGAATTCAAATACTCATTTTGACTGCCTCCAGAAGTTAGACCAGATGGCCAATGCAATTTGGTGCTAGGCCTTTCCCTTTAGGTTTTACCCCAACAATGTTTTCATTAGTTTCGCTCACTCTCGAAATCAAGCATTTTACAGCAGGTTGGAGCAGCCTGTATCTCAGCACAGGAATAAGGTAGGGAAGAATTCTAAGGATCATTTTGACTGCCTCCAGAAGTTAGATCAGATGGCAAATTGTATTTGGTGCCAGGTCTTTCCCTTTAGGTTCTACCCCAACAATGTTTTCATTAGTTTCGCTCACTCTCGAAATCAAGCATTTTACAGCAGGTTGGAGCAGCCTGTATCTCAGCACAGGAATAAGGTAGGGAAGAATTCTAAGGATCATTTTGACTGCCTCCAGAAGTTAGATCAGATGGCCAATGCAATTTTTGTGCCAGGTCTTTCCCTTTAGGTTTTACCCCAACAATGTTTTCATTAGTTTCGCTCACTCTCGAAATCAAGCATTTTACAGCAGGTTGGAGCAGCCTGTATCTCAGCACAGGAATAAGGTAGGGAAGAATTCAAATACTCATTTTGACTGCTTCCAGAAGTTAGATCAGATGGCAAATTGTATTTGGTGCTAGGTCTTTCCCTTTAGGTTTTACCCCAACAATGTTTTCATTAGTTTCGCTCACTCTCGAAATCAAGCATTTTACAGCAGGTTGGAGCAGCCTGTATCTCAGCACAGGAATAAGGTAGGGAAGAATTCTAAGGATTATTTTGACTGCCTCCAGAAGTTAGATCAGATGGCAAATTGGATTTGGTGCTAGGTCTTTCCCTTTAGGTTTTACCCCAACAATGTTTTCATTAGTTTCGCTCACTCTCGAAATCAAGCATTTTACAGCAGGTTGGAGCAGCCTGTATCTCAGCACAGGAATAAGGTAGGGAAGAATTCTAAGGATCATTTTGACTGCCTCCAGAAGTTAGATCAGATGGCAAATTGTATTTGGTGCCAGGTCTTTCCCTTTAGGTTTTACCCCAACAATGTTTTCATTAGTTTCGCTCACTCTCGAAATCAAGCATTTTACAGCAGGTTGGAGCAGCCTGTATCTCAGCACAGGAATAAGGTAGGGAAGAATTCTAAGGATCATTTTGACTGCCTCCAGAAGTTAGATCAGATGGCCAATGCAATTTGGTGCTAGGCCTTTCCCTTTAGGTTTTACCCCAACAATGTTTTCATTAGTTTCGCTCACTCTCGAAATCAAGCATTTTACAGCAGGTTGGAGCAGCCTGTATCTCAGCACAGGAATAAGGTAGGGAAGAATTCTAAGGATCATTTTGACTGCCTCCAGAAGTTAGATCAGATGGCAAATTGTATTTGGTGCTAGGTCTTTCCCTTTAGGTTTTACCCCAACAATGTTTTCATTAGTTTGAATCACTCTCGAAATCAAGCTTTTTACAGCAGGTTGGAGCAGCCTGTATCTCAGCACAGGAATAATGTAGGGAAGAATTCTAAGGATCATTTTGACTGCCTCCAGAAGTTAGATCAGATGGCAAATTGGATTTGGTGCTAGGTCTTTCCCTTTAGGTTTTACCCCAACAATGTTTTCATTAGTTTCGCTCACTCTCGAAATCAAGCATTTTACAGCAGGTTGGAGCAGCCTGTATCTCAGCACAGGAATAAGGTAGGGAAGAATTCTAAGGATCATTTTGACTGCCTCCAGAAGTTAGATCAGATGGCAAATTGTATTTGGTGCCAGGTCTTTCCCTTTAGGTTTTACCCCAACAATGTTTTCATTAGTTTCGCTCACTCTCGAAATCAAGCATTTTACAGCAGGTTGGAGCAGCCTGTATCTCAGCACAGGAATAAGGTAGGGAAGAATTCGAAGGATCATTTTGGCTGCCTCCAGAAGTTAGATCAGATGGCCAATGCAATTTGGTGCTAGGTCTTTCCCTTTAGGTTTTACCCCAACAATGTTTTCATTAGTTTCGCTCACTCTCGAAATCAAGCATTTTACAGCAGGTTGGAGCAGCCTGTATCTCAGCACAGGAATAAGGTAGGGAAGAATTCTAAGGATCATTTTGACTGCCTCCAGAAGTTAGATCAGATGGCAAATTGGATTTGGTGCTAGGTCTTTCCCTTTAGGTTTTACCCCAACAATGTTTTCATTAGTTTCGCTCACTCTCAAAATCAAGCATTTTACAGCAGGTTGGAGCAGCCTGTATCTCAGCACAGGAATAAGGTAGGGAAGAATTCTAAGGATCATTTTGACTGCCTCCAGAAGTTAGATCAGATGGCAAATTGGATTTGGTGCTAGGTCTTTCCCTTTAGGTTTTACCCCAACAATGTTTTCATTAGTTTCGCTCACTCTCGAAATCAAGCATTTTACAGCAGGTTGGAGCAGCCTGTATCTCAGCACAGGAATAAGGTAGGGAAGAATTCAAATGCTCATTTTGACTGCCTCCAGAAGTTAGATCAGATGGCAAATTGGATTTGGTGCTAGGTCTTTCCCTTTAGGTTTTACCCCAACAATGTTTTCATTAGTTTCGCTCACTCTTGAAATCAAGCATTTTACAGCAGGTTGGAGCAGCCTGTATCTCAGCACAGGAATAAGGTAGGGAAGAATTCAAATACTCATTTTGACTGCCTCCAGAAGTTAGATCAGATGGCAAATTGGATTTGGTGCTAGGTCTTTCCCTTTAGGTTTTACCCCAACAATGTTTTCATTAGTTTCGCTCACTCTCGAAATCAAGCATTTTACAGCAGGTTGGAGCAGCCTGTATCTCAGCACAGGAATAAGGTAGGGAAGAATTCTAAGGATCATTTTGACTGCCTCCAGAAGTTAGATCAGATGGCCAATTGTATTTGGTGCTAGGTCTTTCCCTTTAGGTTTTACCCCAACAATGTTTTCATTAGTTTCGCTCACTCTCGAAATCAAGCATTTTACAGCAGGTTGGAGCAGCCTGTATCTCAGCACAGGAATAAGGTAGGGAAGAATTCAAATACTCATTTTGACTGCCTCCAGAAGTTAGATCAGATGGCAAATTGGATTTGGTGCTAGGTCTTTCCCTTTAGGTTTTACCCCAACAATGTTTTCATTAGTTTCGCTCACTCTCGAAATCAAGCATTTTACAGCAGGTTGGAGCAGCCTGTATCTCAGCACAGGAATAAGGTAGGGAAGAATTCTAAGGATCATTTTGACTGCCTCCAGAAGTTAGATCAGATGGCAAATTGGATTTGGTGCTAGGTCTTTCCCTTTAGGTTTTACCCCAACAATGTTTTCATTAGTTTCGCTCACTCTCGAAATCAAGCATTTTACAGCAGGTTGGAGCAGCCTGTATCTCAGCACAGGAATAAGGTAGGGAAGAATTCTAAGGATCATTTTGACTGCTTCCAGAAGTTAGATCAGATGGCAAATTGGATTTGGTGCTAGGTCTTTCCCTTTAGGTTTTACCCCAACAATGTTTTCATTAGTTTCGCTCACTCTTGAAATCAAGCATTTTACAGCAGGTTGGAGCAGCCTGTATCTCAGCACAGGAATAAGGTAGGGAAGAATTCAAATACTCATTTTGACTGCCTCCAGAAGTTAGATCAGATGGCAAATTGGATTTGGTGCTAGGTCTTTCCCTTTAGGTTTTACCCCAACAATGTTTTCATTAGTTTCGCTCACTCTCGAAATCAAGCATTTTACAGCAGGTTGGAGCAGCCTGTATCTCAGCACAGGAATAAGGTAGGGAAGAATTCTAAGGATCATTTTGACTGCCTCCAGAAGTTAGATCAGATGGCAAATTGGATTTGGTGCTAGGTCTTTCCCTTTAGGTTTTACCCCAACAATGTTTTCATTAGTTTCGCTCACTCTCGAAATCAAGCATTTTACAGCAGGTTGGAGCAGCCTGTATCTCAGCACAGGAATAAGGTAGGGAAGAATTCTAAGGATCATTTTGACTGCCTCCAGAAGTTAGATCAGATGGCAAATTGGATTTGGTGCTAGGTCTTTCCCTTTAGGTTTTACCCCAACAATGTTTTCATTAGTTTCGCTCACTCTCGAAATCAAGCATTTTACAGCAGGTTGGAGCAGCCTGTATCTCAGCACAGGAATAAGGTAGGGAAGAATTCTAAGGATCATTTTGACTGCCTCCAGAAGTTAGATCAGATGGCCAATTGGATTTGGTGCTAGGTCTTTCCCTTTAGGTTTTACCCCAACAATGTTTTCATTAGTTTCGCTCACTCTCGAAATCAAGCATTTTACAGCAGGTTGGAGCAGCCTGTATCTCAGCACAGGAATAAGGTAGGGAAGAATTCTAAGGATCATTTTGACTGCCTCCAGAAGTTAGATCAGATGGCAAATTGGATTTGGTGCTAGGTCTTTCCCTTTAGGTTTTACCCCAACAATGTTTTCATTAGTTTCGCTCACTCTCAAAATCAAGCATTTTACAGCAGGTTGGAGCAGCCTGTATCTCAGCACAGGAATAAGGTAGGGAAGAATTCTAAGGATCATTTTGACTGCCTCCAGAAGTTAGATCAGATGGCAAATTGGATTTGGTGCTAGGTCTTTCCCTTTAGGTTTTACCCCAACAATGTTTTCATTAGTTTCGCTCACTCTCGAAATCAAGCATTTTACAGCAGGTTGGAGCAGCCTGTATCTCAGCACAGGAATAAGGTAGGGAAGAATTCAAATGCTCATTTTGACTGCCTCCAGAAGTTAGATCAGATGGCAAATTGGATTTGGTGCTAGGTCTTTCCCTTTAGGTTTTACCCCAACAATGTTTTCATTAGTTTCGCTCACTCTCGAAATCAAGCATTTTACAGCAGGTTGGAGCAGCCTGTATCTCAGCACAGGAATAAGGTAGGGAAGAATTCTAAGGATCATTTTGACTGCCTCCAGAAGTTAGATCAGATGGCAAATTGGATTTGGTGCTAGGTCTTTCCCTTTAGGTTTTACCCCAACAATGTTTTCATTAGTTTCGCTCACTCTCGAAATCAAGCATTTTACAGCAGGTTGGAGCAGCCTGTATCTCAGCACAGGAATAAGGTAGGGAAGAATTCTAAGGATCATTTTGACTGCCTCCAGAAGTTAGATCAGATGGCAAATTGGATTTGGTGCTAGGTCTTTCCCTTTAGGTTTTACCCCAACAATGTTTTCATTAGTTTCGCTCACTCTCGAAATCAAGCATTTTACAGCAGGTTGGAGCAGCCTGTATCTCAGCACAGGAATAAGGTAGGGAAGAATTCTAAGGATCATTTTGACTGCCTCCAGAAGTTAGATCAGATGGCAAATTGGATTTGGTGCTAGGTCTTTCCCTTTAGGTTTTACCCCAACAATGTTTTCATTAGTTTCGCTCACTCTCGAAATCAAGCATTTTACAGCAGGTTGGAGCAGCCTGTATCTCAGCACAGGAATAAGGTAGGGAAGAATTCTAAGGATCATTTTGACTGCCTCCAGAAGTTAGATCAGATGGCAAATTGGATTTGGTGCTAGGTCTTTCCCTTTAGGTTTTACCCCAACAATGTTTTCATTAGTTTCGCTCACTCTCGAAATCAAGCATTTTACAGCAGGTTGGAGCAGCCTGTATCTCAGCACAGGAATAAGGTAGGGAAGAATTCAAATGCTCATTTTGACTGCCTCCAGAAGTTAGATCAGATGGCAAATTGGATTTGGTGCTAGGTCTTTCCCTTTAGGTTTTACCCCAACAATGTTTTCATTAGTTTCGCTCACTCTCGAAATCAAGCATTTTACAGCAGGTTGGAGCAGCCTGTATCTCAGCACAGGAATAAGGTAGGGAAGAATTCTAAGGATCATTTTGACTGCCTCCAGAAGTTAGATCAGATGGCAAATTGGATTTGGTGCTAGGTCTTTCCCTTTAGGTTTTACCCCAACAATGTTTTCATTAGTTTCGCTCACTCTCGAAATCAAGCATTTTACAGCAGGTTGGAGCAGCCTGTATCTCAGCACAGGAATAAGGTAGGGAAGAATTCTAAGGATCATTTTGACTGCCTCCAGAAGTTAGATCAGATGGCAAATTGGATTTGGTGCTAGGTCTTTCCCTTTAGGTTTTACCCCAACAATGTTTTCATTAGTTTCGCTCACTCTCGAAATCAAGCATTTTACAGCAGGTTGGAGCAGCCTGTATCTCAGCACAGGAATAAGGTAGGGAAGAATTCTAAGGATCATTTTGACTGCCTCCAGAAGTTAGATCAGATGGCAAATTGGATTTGGTGCTAGGTCTTTCCCTTTAGGTTTTACCCCAACAATGTTTTCATTAGTTTCGCTCACTCTCGAAATCAAGCATTTTACAGCAGGTTGGAGCAGCCTGTATCTCAGCACAGGAATAAGGTAGGGAAGAATTCTAAGGATCATTTTGACTGCCTCCAGAAGTTAGATCAGATGGCAAATTGGATTTGGTGCTAGGTCTTTCCCTTTAGGTTTTACCCCAACAATGTTTTCATTAGTTTCGCTCACTCTCGAAATCAAGCATTTTACAGCAGGTTGGAGCAGCCTGTATCTCAGCACAGGAATAAGGTAGGGAAGAATTCTAAGGATCATTTTGACTGCCTCCAGAAGTTAGATCAGATGGCCAATGCAATTTGGTGCTAGGTCTTTCCCTTTAGGTTTTACCCCAACAATGTTTTCATTAGTTTCGCTCACTCTCGAAATCAAGCATTTTACAGCAGGTTGGAGCAGCCTGTATCTCAGCACAGGAATAAGGTAGGGAAGAATTCTAAGGATCATTTTGACTGCCTCCAGAAGTTAGATCAGATGGCAAATTGGATTTGGTGCCAGGTCTTTCCCTTTAGGTTTTACCCCAACAATGTTTTCATTAGTTTCGCTCACTCTCGAAATCAAGCATTTTACAGCAGGTTGGAGCAGCCTGTATCTCAGCACAGGAATAAGGTAGGGAAGAATTCTAAGGATCATTTTGACTGCCTCCAGAAGTTAGATCAGATGGCCAATGCAATTTGGTGCTAGGCCTTTCCCTTTAGGTTTTACCCCAACAATGTTTTCATTAGTTTCGCTCACTCTCGAAATCAAGCATTTTACAGCAGGTTGGAGCAGCCTGTATCTCAGCACAGGAATAAGGTAGGGAAGAATTCTAAGGATCATTTTGACTGCCTCCAGAAGTTAGATCAGATGGCAAATTGTATTTGGTGCTAGGTCTTTCCCTTTAGGTTTTACCCCAACAATGTTTTCATTAGTTTGAATCACTCTCGAAATCAAGCATTTTACAGCAGGTTGGAGCAGCCTGTATCTCAGCACAGGAATAAGGTAGGGAAGAATTCTAAGGATCATTTTGACTGCCTCCAGAAGTTAGATCAGATGGCAAATTGGATTTGGTGCTAGGTCTTTCCCTTTAGGTTTTACCCCCAACAATGTTTTCATTAGTTTCGCTCACTCTCGAAATCAAGCATTTTACAGCAGGTTGGAGCAGCCTGTATCTCAGCACAGGAATAAGGTAGGGAAGAATTCTAAGGATCATTTTGACTGCCTCCAGAAGTTAGATCAGATGGCAAATTGGATTTGGTGCCAGGTCTTTCCCTTTAGGTTTTACCCCAACAATGTTTTCATTAGTTTCGCTCACTCTCGAAATCAAGCATTTTACAGCAGGTTGGAGCAGCCTGTATCTCAGCACAGGAATAAGGTAGGGAAGAATTCTAAGGATCATTTTGACTGCCTCCAGAAGTTAGATCAGATGGCAAATTGTATTTGGTGCCAGGTCTTTCCCTTTAGGTTTTACCCCAACAATGTTTTCATTAGTTTCGCTCACTCTCGAAATCAAGCATTTTACAGCAGGTTGGAGCAGCCTGTATCTCAGCACAGGAATAAGGTAGGGAAGAATTCTAAGGATCATTTTGACTGCCTCCAGAAGTTAGATCAGATGGCCAATGCAATTTGGTGCTAGGCCTTTCCCTTTAGGTTTTACCCCAACAAAGTTTTCATTAGTTTCGCTCACTCTCGAAATCAAGCATTTTACAGCAGGTTGGAGCAGCCTGTATCTCAGCACAGGAATAAGGTAGGGAAGAATTCTAAGGATCATTTTGACTGCCTCCAGAAGTTAGATCAGATGGCAAATTGTATTTGGTGCTAGGTCTTTCCCTTTAGGTTTTACCCCAACAATGTTTTCATTAGTTTGAATCACTCTCGAAATCAAGCATTTTACAGCAGGTTGGAGCAGCCTGTATCTCAGCACAGGAATAATGTAGGGAAGAATTCTAAGGATCATTTTGACTGCCTCCAGAAGTTAGATCAGATGGCAAATTGGATTTGGTGCTAGGTCTTTCCCTTTAGGTTTTACCCCAACAATGTTTTCATTAGTTTCGCTCACTCTCGAAATCAAGCATTTTACAGCAGGTTGGAGCAGCCTGTATCTCAGCACAGGAATAAGGTAGGGAAGAATTCTAAGGATCATTTTGACTGCCTCCAGAAGTTAGATCAGATGGCAAATTGTATTTGGTGCCAGGTCTTTCCCTTTAGGTTTTACCCCAACAATGTTTTCATTAGTTTCGCTCACTCTCGAAATCAAGCATTTTACAGCAGGTTGGAGCAGCCTGTATCTCAGCACAGGAATAAGGTAGGGAAGAATTCGAAGGATCATTTTGACTGCCTCCAGAAGTTAGATCAGATGGCCAATGCAATTTGGTGCTAGGTCTTTCCCTTTAGGTTTTACCCCAACAATGTTTTCATTAGTTTCGCTCACTCTCGAAATCAAGCATTTTACAGGAGGTTGGAGCAGCCTGTATCTCAGCACAGGAATAAGGTAGGGAAGAATTCTAAGGATCATTTTGACTGCCTCCAGAAGTTAGATCAGATGGCAAATTGGATTTGGTGCTAGGTCTTTCCCTTTAGGTTTTACCCCAACAATGTTTTCATTAGTTTCGCTCACTCTCGAAATCAAGCATTTTACAGCAGGTTGGAGCAGCCTGTATCTCAGCACAGGAATAAGGTAGGGAAGAATTCTAAGGATCATTTTGACTGCCTCCAGAAGTTAGATCAGATGGCAAATTGGATTTGGTGCTAGGTCTTTCCCTTTAGGTTTTACCCCAACAATGTTTTCATTAGTTTCGCTCACTCTCGAAATCAAGCATTTTACAGCAGGTTGGAGCAGCCTGTATCTCAGCACAGGAATAAGGTAGGGAAGAATTCTAAGGATCATTTTGACTGCCGCCAGAAGTTAGATCAGATGGCCAATGCAATTTGGTGCTAGGCCTTTCCCTTTAGGTTTTACCCCAACAATGTTTTCATTAGTTTCGCTCACTCTTGAAATCAAGCATTTTACAGCAGGTTGGAGCAGCCTGTATCTCAGCACAGGAATAAGGTAGGGAAGAATTCAAATACTCATTTTGACTGCCTCCAGAAGTTAGATCAGATGGCAAATTGGATTTGGTGCTAGGTCTTTCCCTTTAGGTTTTACCCCAACAATGTTTTCATTAGTTTCGCTCACTCTCGAAATCAAGCATTTTACAGCAGGTTGGAGCAGCCTGTATCTCAGCACAGGAATAAGGTAGGGAAGAATTCTAAGGATCATTTTGACTGCCTCCAGAAGTTAGATCAGATGGCAAATTGGATTTGGTGCTAGGTCTTTCCCTTTAGGTTTTACCCCAACAATGTTTTCATTAGTTTCGCTCACTCTCGAAATCAAGCATTTTACAGCAGGTTGGAGCAGCCTGTATCTCAGCACAGGAATAAGGTAGGGAAGAATTCTAAGGATCATTTTGACTGCCTCCAGAAGTTAGATCAGATGGCAAATTGGATTTGGTGCTAGGTCTTTCCCTTTAGGTTTTACCCCAACAATGTTTTCATTAGTTTCGCTCACTCTCGAAATCAAGCATTTTACAGCAGGTTGGAGCAGCCTGTATCTCAGCACAGGAATAAGGTAGGGAAGAATTCTAAGGATCATTTTGACTGCCTCCAGAAGTTAGATCAGATGGCCAATGCAATTTGGTGCTAGGTCTTTCCCTTTAGGTTTTACCCCAACAATGTTTTCATTAGTTTCGCTCACTCTCGAAATCAAGCATTTTACAGCAGGTTGGAGCAGCCTGTATCTCAGCACAGGAATAAGGTAGGGAAGAATTCTAAGGATCATTTTGACTGCCTCCAGAAGTTAGATCAGATGGCAAATTGGATTTGGTGCTAGGTCTTTCCCTTTAGGTTTTACCCCAACAATGTTTTCATTAGTTTCGCTCACTCTCGAAATCAAGCATTTTACAGCAGGTTGGAGCAGCCTGTATCTCAGCACAGGAATAAGGTAGGGAAGAATTCTAAGGATCATTTTGACTGCCTCCAGAAGTTAGATCAGATGGCAAATTGGATTTGGTGCTAGGTCTTTCCCTTTAGGTTTTACCCCAACAATGTTTTCATTAGTTTCGCTCACTCTCGAAATCAAGCATTTTACAGCAGGTTGGAGCAGCCTGTATCTCAGCACAGGAATAAGGTAGGGAAGAATTCTAAGGATCATTTTGACTGCCTCCAGAAGTTAGATCAGATGGCAAATTGGATTTGGTGCTAGGTCTTTCCCTTTAGGTTTTACCCCAACAATGTTTTCATTAGTTTCGCTCACTCTCGAAATCAAGCATTTTACAGCAGGTTGGAGCAGCCTGTATCTCAGCACAGGAATAAGGTAGGGAAGAATTCTAAGGATCATTTTGACTGCCTCCAGAAGTTAGATCAGATGGCAAATTGGATTTGGTGCTAGGTCTTTCCCTTTAGGTTTTACCCCAACAATGTTTTCATTAGTTTCGCTCACTCTCGAAATCAAGCATTTTACAGCAGGTTGGAGCAGCCTGTATCTCAGCACAGGAATAAGGTAGGGAAGAATTCAAATACTCATTTTGACTGCCTCCAGAAGTTAGATCAGATGGCAAATTGGATTTGGTGCTAGGTCTTTCCCTTTAGGTTTTACCCCAACAATGTTTTCATTAGTTTCGCTCACTCTCGAAATCAAGCATTTTACAGCAGGTTGGAGCAGCCTGTATCTCAGCACAGGAATAAGGTAGGGAAGAATTCTAAGGATCATTTTGACTGCCTCCAGAAGTTAGATCAGATGGCAAATTGGATTTGGTGCTAGGTCTTTCCCTTTAGGTTTTACCCCAACAATGTTTTCATTAGTTTCGCTCACTCTCGAAATCAAGCATTTTACAGCAGGTTGGAGCAGCCTGTATCTCAGCACAGGAATAAGGTAGGGAAGAATTCTAAGGATCATTTTGACTGCCTCCAGAAGTTAGATCAGATGGCCAATGCAATTTGGTGCTAGGTCTTTCCCTTTAGGTTTTACCCCAACAATGTTTTCATTAGTTTCGCTCACTCTCGAAATCAAGCATTTTACAGCAGGTTGGAGCAGCCTGTATCTCAGCACAGGAATAAGGTAGGGAAGAATTCTAAGGATCATTTTGACTGCCTCCAGAAGTTAGATCAGATGGCAAATTGGATTTGGTGCTAGGTCTTTCCCTTTAGGTTTTACCCCAACAATGTTTTCATTAGTTTCGCTCACTCTCGAAATCAAGCATTTTACAGCAGGTTGGAGCAGCCTGTATCTCAGCACAGGAATAAGGTAGGGAAGAATTCTAAGGATCATTTTGACTGCCTCCAGAAGTTAGATCAGATGGCAAATTGGATTTGGTGCTAGGTCTTTCCCTTTAGGTTTTACCCCAACAATGTTTTCATTAGTTTCGCTCACTCTCGAAATCAAGCATTTTACAGCAGGTTGGAGCAGCCTGTATCTCAGCACAGGAATAAGGTAGGGAAGAATTCTAAGGATCATTTTGACTGCCTCCAGAAGTTAGATCAGATGGCAAATTGGATTTGGTGCTAGGTCTTTCCCTTTAGGTTTTACCCCAACAATGTTTTCATTAGTTTCGCTCACTCTCGAAATCAAGCATTTTACAGCAGGTTGGAGCAGCCTGTATCTCAGCACAGGAATAAGGTAGGGAAGAATTCTAAGGATCATTTTGACTGCCTCCAGAAGTTAGATCAGATGGCCAATTGTATTTGGTGCTAGGTCTTTCCCTTTAGGTTTTACCCCAACAATGTTTTCATTAGTTTCGCTCACTCTCGAAATCAAGCATTTTACAGCAGGTTGGAGCAGCCTGTATCTCAGCACAGGAATAAGGTAGGGAAGAATTCAAATACTCATTTTGACTGCCTCCAGAAGTTAGATCAGATGGCAAATTGGATTTGGTGCTAGGTCTTTCCCTTTAGGTTTTACCCCAACAATGTTTTCATTAGTTTCGCTCACTCTCGAAATCAAGCATTTTACAGCAGGTTGGAGCAGCCTGTATCTCAGCACAGGAATAAGGTAGGGAAGAATTCTAAGGATCATTTTGACTGCCTCCAGAAGTTAGATCAGATGGCAAATTGGATTTGGTGCTAGGTCTTTCCCTTTAGGTTTTACCCCAACAATGTTTTCATTAGTTTCGCTCACTCTCGAAATCAAGCATTTTACAGCAGGTTGGAGCAGCCTGTATCTCAGCACAGGAATAAGGTAGGGAAGAATTCTAAGGATCATTTTGACTGCCTCCAGAAGTTAGATCAGATGGCAAATTGGATTTGGTGCTAGGTCTTTCCCTTTAGGTTTTACCCCAACAATGTTTTCATTAGTTTCGCTCACTCTCGAAATCAAGCATTTTACAGCAGGTTGGAGCAGCCTGTATCTCAGCACAGGAATAAGGTAGGGAAGAATTCTAAGGATCATTTTGACTGCCTCCAGAAGTTAGATCAGATGGCAAATTGGATTTGGTGCTAGGTCTTTCCCTTTAGGTTTTACCCCAACAATGTTTTCATTAGTTTCGCTCACTCTCGAAATCAAGCATTTTACAGCAGGTTGGAGCAGCCTGTATCTCAGCACAGGAATAAGGTAGGGAAGAATTCTAAGGATCATTTTGACTGCCTCCAGAAGTTAGATCAGATGGCAAATTGGATTTGGTGCTAGGTCTTTCCCTTTAGGTTTTACCCCAACAATGTTTTCATTAGTTTCGCTCACTCTCGAAATCAAGCATTTTACAGCAGGTTGGAGCAGCCTGTATCTCAGCACAGGAATAAGGTAGGGAAGAATTCTAAGGATCATTTTGACTGCCTCCAGAAGTTAGATCAGATGGCCAATGCAATTTGGTGCTAGGTCTTTCCCTTTAGGTTTTACCCCAACAATGTTTTCATTAGTTTCGCTCACTCTCGAAATCAAGCATTTTACAGCAGGTTGGAGCAGCCTGTATCTCAGCACAGGAATAAGGTAGGGAAGAATTCTAAGGATCATTTTGACTGCCTCCAGAAGTTAGATCAGATGGCAAATTGGATTTGGTGCTAGGTCTTTCCCTTTAGGTTTTACCCCAACAATGTTTTCATTAGTTTCGCTCACTCTCGAAATCAAGCATTTTACAGCAGGTTGGAGCAGCCTGTATCTCAGCACAGGAATAAGGTAGGGAAGAATTCTAAGGATCATTTTGACTGCCTCCAGAAGTTAGATCAGATGGCCAATGGAATTTGGTGCTAGGTCTTTCCCTTTAGGTTTTACCCCAACAATGTTTTCATTAGTTTCGCTCACTCTCGAAATCAAGCATTTTACAGCAGGTTGGAGCAGCCTGTATCTCAGCACAGGAATAAGGTAGGGAAGAATTCTAAGGATCATTTTGACTGCCTCCAGAAGTTAGATCAGATGGCAAATTGGATTTGGTGCTAGGTCTTTCCCTTTAGGTTTTACCCCAACAATGTTTTCATTAGTTTCGCTCACTCTCGAAATCAAGCATTTTACAGCAGGTTGGAGCAGCCTGTATCTCAGCACAGGAATAAGGTAGGGAAGAATTCAAATACTCATTTTGACTGCCTCCAGAAGTTAGATCAGATGGCAAATTGGATTTGGTGCTAGGTCTTTCCCTTTAGGTTTTACCCCAACAATGTTTTCATTAGTTTCGCTCACTCTCGAAATCAAGCATTTTACAGCAGGTTGGAGCAGCCTGTATCTCAGCACAGGAATAAGGTAGGGAAGAATTCTAAGGATCATTTTGACTGCCTCCAGAAGTTAGATCAGATGGCAAATTGGATTTGGTGCTAGGTCTTTCCCTTTAGGTTTTACCCCAACAATGTTTTCATTAGTTTCGCTCACTCTCGAAATCAAGCATTTTACAGCAGGTTGGAGCAGCCTGTATCTCAGCACAGGAATAAGGTAGGGAAGAATTCTAAGGATCATTTTGACTGCCTCCAGAAGTTAGATCAGATGGCAAATTGGATTTGGTGCTAGGTCTTTCCCTTTAGGTTTTACCCCAACAATGTTTTCATTAGTTTCGCTCACTCTCGAAATCAAGCATTTTACAGCAGGTTGGAGCAGCCTGTATCTCAGCACAGGAATAAGGTAGGGAAGAATTCTAAGGATCATTTTGACTGCCTCCAGAAGTTAGATCAGATGGCCAATGGAATTTGGTGCTAGGTCTTTCCCTTTAGGTTTTACCCCAACAATGTTTTCATTAGTTTCGCTCACTCTCGAAATCAAGCATTTTACAGCAGGTTGGAGCAGCCTGTATCTCAGCACAGGAATAAGGTAGGGAAGAATTCTAAGGATCATTTTGACTGCCTCCAGAAGTTAGATCAGATGGCAAATTGGATTTGGTGCTAGGTCTTTCCCTTTAGGTTTTACCCCAACAATGTTTTCATTAGTTTCGCTCACTCTTGAAATCAAGCATTTTACAGCAGGTTGGAGCAGCCTGTATCTCAGCACAGGAATAAGGTAGGGAAGAATTCAAATACTCATTTTGACTGCCTCCAGAAGTTAGATCAGATGGCAAATTGGATTTGGTGCCAGGTCTTTCCCTTTAGGTTTTACCCCAACAATGTTTTCATTAGTTTCGATCACTCTCCAAATCAAGCATTTTACAGCAGGTTGGAGCAGCCTGTATCTCAGCACAGGAATAAGGTAGGGAAGAATTCTAAGGATCATTTTGACTGCCTCCAGAAGTTAGATCAGATGGCAAATTGGATTTGGTGCTAGGTCTTTCCCTTTAGGTTTTACCCCAACAATGTTTTCATTAGTTTCGCTCACTCTCGAAATCAAGCATTTTACAGCAGGTTGGAGCAGCCTGTATCTCAGCACAGGAATAAGGTAGGGAAGAATTCTAAGGATCATTTTGACTGCCTCCAGAAGTTAGATCAGATGGCAAATTGGATTTGGTGCTAGGTCTTTCCCTTTAGGTTTTACCCCAACAATGTTTTCATTAGTTTCGCTCACTCTCGAAATCAAGCATTTTACAGCAGGTTGGAGCAGCCTGTATCTCAGCACAGGAATAAGGTAGGGAAGAATTCTAAGGATCAATTTGACTGCCTCCAGAAGTTAGATCAGATGGCAAATTGGATTTGGTGCTAGGTCTTTCCCTTTAGGTTTTACCCCAACAATGTTTTCATTAGTTTCGCTCACTCTCGAAATCAAGCATTTTACAGCAGGTTGGAGCAGCCTGTATCTCAGCACAGGAATAAGGTAGGGAAGAATTCTAAGGATCATTTTGACTGCCTCCAGAAGTTAGATCAGATGGCAAATTGGATTTGGTGCTAGGTCTTTCCCTTTAGGTTTTACCCCAACAATGTTTTCATTAGTTTCGCTCACTCTCGAAATCAAGCATTTTACAGCAGGTTGGAGCAGCCTGTATCTCAGCACAGGAATAAGGTAGGGAAGAATTCAAATACTCATTTTGACTGCCTCCAGAAGTTAGATCAGATGGCAAATTGGATTTGGTGCTAGGTCTTTCCCTTTAGGTTTTACCCCAACAATGTTTTCATTAGTTTCGCTCACTCTCGAAATCAAGCATTTTACAGCAGGTTGGAGCAGCCTGTATCTCAGCACAGGAATAAGGTAGGGAAGAATTCTAAGGATCATTTTGACTGCCTCCAGAAGTTAGATTAGATGGCAAATTGGATTTGGTGCTAGGTCTTTCCCTTTAGGTTTTACCCCAACAATGTTTTCATTAGTTTCGCTCACTCTCGAAATCAAGCATTTTACAGCAGGTTGGAGCAGCCTGTATCTCAGCACAGGAATAAGGTAGGGAAGAATTCAAATACTCATTTTGACTGCCTCCAGAAGTTAGATCAGATGGCAAATTGGATTTGGTGCTAGGTCTTTCCCTTTAGGTTTTACCCCAACAATGTTTTCATTAGTTTCGCTCACTCTCGAAATCAAGCATTTTACAGCAGGTTGGAGCAGCCTGTATCTCAGCACAGGAATAAGGTAGGGAAGAATTCTAAGGATCATTTTGACTGCCTCCAGAAGTTAGATCAGATGGCAAATTGGATTTGGTGCTAGGTCTTTCCCTTTAGGTTTTACCCCAACAATGTTTTCATTAGTTTCGCTCACTCTCGAAATCAAGCATTTTACAGCAGGTTGGAGCAGCCTGTATCTCAGCACAGGAATAAGGTAGGGAAGAATTCTAAGGATCATTTTGACTGCCTCCAGAAGTTAGATCAGATGGCAAATTGGATTTGGTGCTAGGTCTTTCCCTTTAGGTTTTACCCCAACAATGTTTTCATTAGTTTCGCTCACTCTCGAAATCAAGCATTTTACAGCAGGTTGGAGCAGCCTGTATCTCAGCACAGGAATAAGGTAGGGAAGAATTCTAAGGATCATTTTGACTGCCTCCAGAAGTTAGATCAGATGGCAAATTGGATTTGGTGCTAGGTCTTTCCCTTTAGGTTTTACCCCAACAATGTTTTCATTAGTTTCGCTCACTCTCGAAATCAAGCATTTTACAGCAGGTTGGAGCAGCCTGTATCTCAGCACAGGAATAAGGTAGGGAAGAATTCTAAGGATCATTTTGACTGCCTCCAGAAGTTAGATCAGATGGCAAATTGGATTTGGTGCTAGGTCTTTCCCTTTAGGTTTTACCCCAACAATGTTTTCATTAGTTTCGCTCACTCTCGAAATCAAGCATTTTACAGCAGGTTGGAGCAGCCTGTATCTCAGCACAGGAATAAGGTAGGGAAGAATTCTAAGGATCATTTTGACTGCCTCCAGAAGTTAGATCAGATGGCAAATTGGATTTGGTGCTAGGTCTTTCCCTTTAGGTTTTACCCCAACAATGTTTTCATTAGTTTCGCTCACTCTCGAAATCAAGCATTTTACAGCAGGTTGGAGCAGCCTGTATCTCAGCACAGGAATAAGGTAGGGAAGAATTCTAAGGATCATTTTGACTGCCTCCAGAAGTTAGATCAGATGGCAAATTGGATTTGGTGCTAGGTCTTTCCCTTTAGGTTTTACCCCAACAATGTTTTCATTAGTTTCGCTCACTCTCGAAATCAAGCATTTTACAGCAGGTTGGAGCAGCCTGTATCTCAGCACAGGAATAAGGTAGGGAAGAATTCTAAGGATCATTTTGACTGCCTCCAGAAGTTAGATCAGATGGCAAATTGGATTTGGTGCTAGGACTTTCCCTTTAGGTTTTACCCCAACAATGTTTTCATTAGTTTCGCTCACTCTCGAAATCAAGCATTTTACAGCAGGTTGGAGCAGCCTGTATCTCAGCACAGGAATAAGGTAGGGAAGAATTCTAAGGATCATTTTGACTGCCTCCAGAAGTTAGATCAGATGGCCAATGCAATTTGGTGCTAGGCCTTTCCCTTTAGGTTTTACCCCAACAATGTTTTCATTAGTTTCGCTCACTCTCGAAATCAAGCATTTTACAGCAGGTTGGAGCAGCCTGTATCTCAGCACAGGAATAAGGTAGGGAAGAATTCTAAGGATCATTTTGACTGCCTCCAGAAGTTAGATCAGATGGCAAATTGGATTTGGTGCTAGGTCTTTCCCTTTAGGTTTTACCCCAACAATGTTTTCATTAGTTTCGCTCACTCTCAAAATCAAGCATTTTACAGCAGGTTGGAGCAGCCTGTATCTCAGCACAGGAATAAGGTAGGGAAGAATTCTAAGGATCATTTTGACTGCCTCCAGAAGTTAGATCAGATGGCCAATGCAATTTGGTGCTAGGCCTTTCCCTTTAGGTTTTACCCCAACAATGTTTTCATTAGTTTCGCTCACTCTCGAAATCAAGCATTTTACAGCAGGTTGGAGCAGCCTGTATCTCAGCACAGGAATAAGGTAGGGAAGAATTCAAATACTCATTTTGACTGCCTCCAGAAGTTAGATCAGATGGCAAATTGGATTTGGTGCTAGGTCTTTCCCTTTAGGTTTTACCCCAACAATGTTTTCATTAGTTTCGCTCACTCTCGAAATCAAGCATTTTACAGCAGGTTGGAGCAGCCTGTATCTCAGCACAGGAATAAGGTAGGGAAGAATTCTAAGGATCATTTTGACTGCCTCCAGAAGTTAGATCAGATGGCAAATTGGATTTGGTGCTAGGTCTTTCCCTTTAGGTTTTACCCCAACAATGTTTTCATTAGTTTCGCTCACTCTCGAAATCAAGCATTTTACAGCAGGTTGGAGCAGCCTGTATCTCAGCACAGGAATAAGGTAGGGAAGAATTCTAAGGATCATTTTGACTGCCTCCAGAAGTTAGATCAGATGGCAAATTGGATTTGGTGCTAGGTCTTTCCCTTTAGGTTTTACCCCAACAATGTTTTCATTAGTTTCGCTCACTCTCGAAATCAAGCATTTTACAGCAGGTTGGAGCAGCCTGTATCTCAGCACAGGAATAAGGTAGGGAAGAATTCTAAGGATCATTTTGACTGCCTCCAGAAGTTAGATCAGATGGCCAATGCAATTTGGTGCTAGGTCTTTCCCTTTAGGTTTTACCCCAACAATGTTTTCATTAGTTTCGCTCACTCTCGAAATCAAGCATTTTACAGCAGGTTGGAGCAGCCTGTATCTCAGCACAGGAATAAGGTAGGGAAGAATTCTAAGGATCATTTTGACTGCCTCCAGAAGTTAGATCAGATGGCAAATTGGATTTGGTGCTAGGTCTTTCCCTTTAGGTTTTACCCCAACAATGTTTTCATTAGTTTCGCTCACTCTCGAAATCAAGCATTTTACAGCAGGTTGGAGCAGCCTGTATCTCAGCACAGGAATAAGGTAGGGAAGAATTCTAAGGATCATTTTGACTGCCTCCAGAAGTTAGATCAGATGGCAAATTGGATTTGGTGCTAGGTCTTTCCCTTTAGGTTTTACCCCAACAATGTTTTCATTAGTTTCGCTCACTCTCGAAATCAAGCATTTTACAGCAGGTTAGAATAAACTCTTTATTAGAATAAACCAAACCAGGTTGGAAGAGACCTTCAAGATCATCGTGTCCAACCCATCAACCAATCCAACCCACCCAAACAGCTAACCCATGGCACCAAGCACCCCGTCAAGTCTCCTTCTGAACACCTTCAATGACGGCGACTCCACCACCTCCCCGGGCAACCCATTCCATAGCGCAATCACTCTTTCTGTATAGAACTTCTTCCTAACATCCAACCTGAACCTCCCCTGGCGCAGCCTGAGACTGTGTCCTCTTGTTCTGGTACTGGGTGCCTGGGAGAAGAGACCATCATCAGCCTGTCTACAACCTCCCTTCAGGTAGTTGTAGAGAGTGATAAGGTCACCCCTAAGTCTCCTCTTCTCCAGGCTAAGCAGCCCCAGCTCCCTCAGCCTCTCCTCATAGGGCTTGTGTTCCAAACCCCTCACCAACTTTGTTGCTCTTCTCTGGACTCGTTCCAGCAAGTCAACATCCTTCCTAAACTGAGGGGCCCAGAACTGGACACAGTACTCGAGGTGTGGCCTAACCAGTGCAGTGTACAGGGGCAGAATGACCTCCCTGCTCCTGCTGGCCACACTGTTCTTGATGCAGGCCAGGATGCCATTGGCCCTCTTGGCTGCCTGGGCACACTGCAGGCTCATGTTAAGCCTACCATCAACCAGCACCCCCAGATCCCTCTCTGCCTGGCTGCTCTCTAGCCACTCTGACCCCAGCCTGTAGCACTGCATGGGGTTGTTGTGGCCAATGTGCAGAACCCGGCATTTGGATGTGTTAAATCTCATGCCGTTGGATTCTGCCCATCTGTCCAGCCTGTCCAGGTCTCTCTGCACAGCCTCTCTACCCTCCAGCAGATCAACTCTTGCCCCCAGCTTGGTGTCGTCAGCAAATTTACTGATGATGGACTCAATGCCCTCATCCAGATCATCAATAAAGATGTTAAAGAGCACAGGGCCCAGCACTGATCCTTGGGGCACACCACTAGTGACTGGTTGCCAGCTGGATGTGGCACCATTCACCACCACTCTCTGGGCTCGGCCCTCCAGCCAGTTCCTAACCCATCGCAGTGTGCTCCCGTCCAAGCCATGGGCTGACAGCTTGGCCAGCAGTTTGCTATTGGGGACGGTGTCAAAGGCCTTGCTGAGGTTGGAGCAGCCTGTATCTCAGCACAGGAATAAGGTAGGGAAGAATTCTAAGGATCATTTTGACTGCCTCCAGAAGTTAGATCAGATGGCAAATTGGATTTGGTGCTAGGTCTTTCCCTTTAGGTTTTACCCCAACAATGTTTTCATTAGTTTCGCTCACTCTCGAAATCAAGCATTTTACAGCAGGTTGGAGCAGCCTGTATCTCAGCACAGGAATAAGGTAGGGAAGAATTCTAAGGATCATTTTGACTGCCTCCAGAAGTTAGATCAGATGGCAAATTGGATTTGGTGCTAGGTCTTTCCCTTTAGGTTTTACCCCAACAATGTTTTCATTAGTTTCGCTCACTCTCGAAATCAAGCATTTTACAGCAGGTTGGAGCAGCCTGTATCTCAGCACAGGAATAAGGTAGGGAAGAATTCTAAGGATCATTTTGACTGCCTCCAGAAGTTAGATCAGATGGCAAATTGGATTTGGTGCCAGGTCTTTCCCTTTAGGTTTTACCCCAACAATGTTTTCATTAGTATCGCTCACTCTCGAAATCAAGCATTTTACAGCAGGTTGGAGCAGCCTGTATCTCAGCACAGGAATAAGGTAGGGAAGAATTCTAAGGATCATTTTGACTGCCTCCAGAAGTTAGATCAGATGGCAAATTGGATTTGGTGCTAGGTCTTTCCCTTTAGGTTTTACCCCAACAATGTTTTCATTAGTTTCGCTCACTCTCGAAATCAAGCATTTTACAGCAGGTTGGAGCAGCCTGTATCTCAGCACAGGAATAAGGTAGGGAAGAATTCTAAGGATCATTTTGACTGCCTCCAGAAGTTAGATCAGATGGCAAATTGGATTTGGTGCTAGGTCTTTCCCTTTAGGTTTTACCCCAACAATGTTTTCATTAGTTTCGCTCACTCTCGAAATCAAGCATTTTACAGCAGGTTGGAGCAGCCTGTATCTCAGCACAGGAATAAGGTAGGGAAGAATTCTAAGGATCATTTTGACTGCCTCCAGAAGTTAGATCAGATGGCAAATTGGATTTGGTGCCAGGTCTTTCCCTTTAGGTTTTACCCCAACAATGTTTTCATTAGTATCGCTCACTCTCGAAATCAAGCATTTTACAGCAGGTTGGAGCAGCCTGTATCTCAGCACAGGAATAAGGTAGGGAAGAATTCTAAGGATCATTTTGACTGCCTCCAGAAGTTAGATCAGATGGCAAATTGGATTTGGTGCTAGGTCTTTCCCTTTAGGTTTTACCCCAACAATGTTTTCATTAGTTTCGCTCACTCTCGAAATCAAGCATTTTACAGCAGGTTGGAGCAGCCTGTATCTCAGCACAGGAATAAGGTAGGGAAGAATTCTAAGGATCATTTTGACTGCCTCCAGAAGTTAGATCAGATGGCAAATTGGATTTGGTGCTAGGTCTTTCCCTTTAGGTTTTACCCCAACAATGTTTTCATTAGTTTCGCTCACTCTCGAAATCAAGCATTTTACAGCAGGTTGGAGCAGCCTGTATCTCAGCACAGGAATAAGGTAGGGAAGAATCCTAAGGATCATTTTGACTGCCTCCAGAAGTTAGATCAGATGGCAAATTGGATTTGGTGCTAGGTCTTTCCCTTTAGGTTTTACCCCAACAATGTTTTCATTAGTTTCGCTCACTCTCGAAATCAAGCATTTTACAGCAGGTTGGAGCAGCCTGTATCTCAGCACAGGAATAAGGTAGGGAAGAATTCAAATACTCATTTTGACTGCCTCCAGAAGTTAGATCAGATGGCCAATGCAATTTGGTGCTAGGCCTTTCCCTTTAGGTTTTACCCCAACAATGTTTTCATTAGTTTCGCTCACTCTCGAAATCAAGCATTTTACAGCAGGTTGGAGCAGCCTGTATCTCAGCACAGGAATAAGGTAGGGAAGAATTCAAATACTCATTTTGACTGCCTCCAGAAGTTAGATCAGATGGCAAATTGGATTTGGTGCTAGGTCTTTCCCTTTAGGTTTTACCCCAACAATGTTTTCATTAGTTTCGCTCACTCTCGAAATCAAGCATTTTACAGCAGGTTGGAGCAGCCTGTATCTCAGCACAGGAATAAGGTAGGGAAGAATTCTAAGGATCATTTTGACTGCCTCCAGAAGTTAGATCAGATGGCAAATTGGATTTGGTGCTAGGTCTTTCCCTTTAGGTTTTACCCCAACAATGTTTTCATTAGTTTCGCTCACTCTCGAAATCAAGCATTTTACAGCAGGTTGGAGCAGCCTGTATCTCAGCACAGGAATAAGGTAGGGAAGAATTCTAAGGATCATTTTGACTGCCTCCAGAAGTTAGATCAGATGGCAAATTGGATTTGGTGCTAGGTCTTTCCCTTTAGGTTTTACCCCAACAATGTTTTCATTAGTTTCGCTCACTCTCGAAATCAAGCATTTTACAGCAGGTTGGAGCAGCCTGTATCTCAGCACAGGAATAAGGTAGGGAAGAATTCAAATACTCATTTTGACTGCCTCCAGAAGTTAGATCAGATGGCAAATTGGATTTGGTGCTAGGTCTTTCCCTTTAGGTTTTACCCCAACAATGTTTTCATTAGTTTCGCTCACTCTCGAAATCAAGCATTTTACAGCAGGTTGGAGCAGCCTGTATCTCAGCACAGGAATAAGGTAGGGAAGAATTCTAAGGATCATTTTGACTGCCTCCAGAAGTTAGATCAGATGGCAAATTGGATTTGGTGCTAGGTCTTTCCCTTTAGGTTTTACCCCAACAATGTTTTCATTAGTTTCGCTCACTCTCGAAATCAAGCATTTTACAGCAGGTTGGAGCAGCCTGTATCTCAGCACAGGAATAAGGTAGGGAAGAATTCTAAGGATCATTTTGACTGCCTCCAGAAGTTAGATCAGATGGCAAATTGGATTTGGTGCTAGGTCTTTCCCTTTAGGTTTTACCCCAACAATGTTTTCATTAGTTTCGCTCACTCTCGAAATCAAGCATTTTACAGCAGGTTGGAGCAGCCTGTATCTCAGCACAGGAATAAGGTAGGGAAGAATTCTAAGGATCATTTTGACTGCCTCCAGAAGTTAGATCAGATGGCAAATTGGATTTGGTGCTAGGTCTTTCCCTTTAGGTTTTACCCCAACAATGTTTTCATTAGTTTCGCTCACTCTCGAAATCAAGCATTTTACAGCAGGTTGGAGCAGCCTGTATCTCAGCACAGGAATAAGGTAGGGAAGAATTCAAATACTCATTTTGACTGCCTCCAGAAGTTAGATCAGATGGCAAATTGGATTTGGTGCTAGGTCTTTCCCTTTAGGTTTTACCCCAACAATGTTTTCATTAGTTTCGCTCACTCTCGAAATCAAGCATTTTACAGCAGGTTGGAGCAGCCTGTATCTCAGCACAGGAATAAGGTAGGGAAGAATTCTAAGGATCATTTTGACTGCCTCCAGAAGTTAGATCAGATGGCAAATGCAATTTGGTGCTAGGCCTTTCCCTTTAGGTTTTACCCCAACAATGTTTTCATTAGTTTCGCTCACTCTCGAAATCAAGCATTTTACAGCAGGTTGGAGCAGCCTGTATCTCAGCACAGGAATAAGGTAGGGAAGAATTCTAAGGATCATTTTGACTGCCTCCAGAAGTTAGATCAGATGGCAAATTGGATTTGGTGCTAGGTCTTTCCCTTTAGGTTTTACCCCAACAATGTTTTCATTAGTTTCGCTCACTCTCGAAATCAAGCATTTTACAGCAGGTTGGAGCAGCCTGTATCTCAGCACAGGAATAAGGTAGGGAAGAATTCTAAGGATCATTTTGACTGCCTCCAGAAGTTAGATCAGATGGCAAATTGGATTTGGTGCTAGGTCTTTCCCTTTAGGTTTTACCCCAACAATGTTTTCATTAGTTTCGCTCACTCTCGAAATCAAGCATTTTACAGCAGGTTGGAGCAGCCTGTATCTCAGCACAGGAATAAGGTAGGGAAGAATTCTAAGGATCATTTTGACTGCCTCCAGAAGTTAGATCAGATGGCAAATTGGATTTGGTGCTAGGTCTTTCCCTTTAGGTTTTACCCCAACAATGTTTTCATTAGTTTCGCTCACTCTCGAAATCAAGCATTTTACAGCAGGTTGGAGCAGCCTGTATCTCAGCACAGGAAGAAGGTAGGGAAGAATTCAAATACTCATTTTGACTGCCTCCAGAAGTTAGATCAGATGGCAAATTGGATTTGGTGCTAGGTCTTTCCCTTTAGGTTTTACCCCAACAATGTTTTCATTAGTTTCGCTCACTCTCGAAATCAAGCATTTTACAGCAGGTTGGAGCAGCCTGTATCTCAGCACAGGAATAAGGTAGGGAAGAATTCTAAGGATCATTTTGACTGCCTCCAGAAGTTAGATCAGATGGTAAATTGGATTTGGTGCTAGGTCTTTCCCTTTAGGTTTTACCCCAACAATGTTTTCATTAGTTTCGATCACTCTCGAAATCAAGCATTTTACAGCAGGTTGGAGCAGCCTGTATCTCAGCACAGGAATAAGGTAGGGAAGAATTCTAAGGATCATTTTGACTGCCTCCAGAAGTTAGATCAGATGGCAAATTGGATTTGGTGCTAGGTCTTTCCCTTTAGGTTTTACCCCAACAATGTTTTCATTAGTTTCGCTCACTCTCGAAATCAAGCATTTTACAGCAGGTTGGAGCAGCCTGTATCTCAGCACAGGAATAAGGTAGGGAAGAATTCAAATACTCATTTTGACTGCCTCCAGAAGTTAGACCAGATGGCCAATGCAATTTGGTGCTAGGCTTTTCCCTTTAGGTTTTACCCCAACAATGTTTTCATTAGTTTCGCTCACTCTCGAAATCAAGCATTTTACAGCAGGTTGGAGCAGCCTGTATCTCAGCACAGGAATAAGGTAGGGAAGAATTCAAATACTCATTTTGACTGCCTCCAGAAGTTAGATCAGATGGCAAATTGGATTTGGTGCTAGGTCTTTCCCTTTAGGTTTTACCCCAACAATGTTTTCATTAGTTTCGCTCACTCTCGAAATCAAGCATTTTACAGCAGGTTGGAGCAGCCTGTATCTCAGCACAGGAATAAGGTAGGGAAGAATTCAAATACTCATTTTGACTGCCTCCAGAAGTTAGATCAGATGGCAAATTGGATTTGGTGCTAGGTCTTTCCCTTTAGGTTTTACCCCAACAATGTTTTCATTAGTTTCGCTCACTCTCAAAATCAAGCATTTTACAGCAGGTTGGAGCAGCCTGTATCTCAGCACAGGAATAAGGTAGGGAAGAATTCTAAGGATCATTTTGACTGCCTCCAGAAGTTAGATCAGATGGCAAATTGGATTTGGTGCTAGGTCTTTCCCTTTAGGTTTTACCCCAACAATGTTTTCATTAGTTTCGCTCACTCTCGAAATCAAGCATTTTACAGCAGGTTGGAGCAGCCTGTATCTCAGCACAGGAATAAGGTAGGGAAGAATTCTAAGGATCATTTTGACTGCCTCCAGAAGTTAGATCAGATGGCCAATGCAATTTGGTGCTAGGCCTTTCCCTTTAGGTTTTACCCCAACAATGTTTTCATTAGTTTCGATCACTCTCGAAATCAAGCATTTTACAGCAGGTTGGAGCAGCCTGTATCTCAGCACAGGAATAAGGTAGGGAAGAATTCTAAGGATCATTTTGACTGCCTCCAGAAGTTAGATCAGATGGCAAATTGGATTTGGTGCTAGGTCTTTCCCTTTAGGTTTTACCCCAACAATGTTTTCATTAGTTTCGCTCACTCTCGAAATCAAGCATTTTACAGCAGGTTGGAGCAGCCTGTATCTCAGCACAGGAATAAGGTAGGGAAGAATTCTAAGGATCATTTTGACTGCCTCCAGAAGTTAGATCAGATGGCAAATTGGATTTGGTGCTAGGTCTTTCCCTTTAGGTTTTACCCCAACAATGTTTTCATTAGTTTCGCTCACTCTCGAAATCAAGCATTTTACAGCAGGTTGGAGCAGCCTGTATCTCAGCACAGGAATAAGGTAGGGAAGAATTCAAATACTCATTTTGACTGCCTCCAGAAGTTAGATCAGATGGCAAATTGGATTTGGTGCTAGGTCTTTCCCTTTAGGTTTTACCCCAACAATGTTTTCATTAGTTTCGCTCACTCTCGAAATCAAGCATTTTACAGCAGGTTGGAGCAGCCTGTATCTCAGCACAGGAATAAGGTAGGGAAGAATTCTAAGGATCATTTTGACTGCCTCCAGAAGTTAGATCAGATGGCAAATTGGATTTGGTGCTAGGTCTTTCCCTTTAGGTTTTACCCCAACAATGTTTTCATTAGTTTCGCTCACTCTCGAAATCAAGCATTTTACAGCAGGTTGGAGCAGCCTGTATCTCAGCACAGGAATAAGGTAGGGAAGAATTCTAAGGATCATTTTGACTGCCTCCAGAAGTTAGATCAGATGGCAAATTGGATTTGGTGCTAGGTCTTTCCCTTTAGGTTTTACCCCAACAATGTTTTCATTAGTATCGCTCACTCTCGAAATCAAGCATTTTACAGCAGGTTGGAGCAGCCTGTATCTCAGCACAGGAATAAGGTAGGGAAGAATTCAAATACTCATTTTGACTGCCTCCAGAAGTTAGATCAGATGGCAAATTGGATTTGGTGCTAGGCCTTTCCCTTTAGGTTTTACCCCAACAATGTTTTCATTAGTTTCTCTCACTCTCGAAATCAAGCATTTTACAGCAGGTTGGAGCAGCCTGTATCTCAGCACAGGAATAAGGTAGGGAAGAATTCTAAGGATCATTTTGACTGCCTCCAGAAGTTAGATCAGATGGCAAATTGGATTTGGTGCTAGGTCTTTCCCTTTAGGTTTTACCCCAACAATGTTTTCATTAGTTTCGCTCACTCTCGAAATCAAGCATTTTACAGCAGGTTGGAGCAGCCTGTATCTCAGCACAGGAATAAGGTAGGGAAGAATTCAAATACTCATTTTGACTGCCTCCAGAAGTTAGATCAGATGGCAAATTGGATTTGGTGCTAGGTCTTTCCCTTTAGGTTTTACCCCAACAATGTTTTCATTAGTTTCGCTCACTCTCGAAATCAAGCATTTTACAGCAGGTTGGAGCAGCCTGTATCTCAGCACAGGAATAAGGTAGGGAAGAATTCTAAGGATCATTTTGACTGCCTCCAGAAGTTAGATCAGATGGCAAATTGGATTTGGTGCTAGGTCTTTCCCTTTAGGTTTTACCCCAACAATGTTTTCATTAGTTTCGCTCACTCTCGAAATCAAGCATTTTACAGCAGGTTGGAGCAGCCTGTATCTCAGCACAGGAATAAGGTAGGGAAGAATTCTAAGGATCATTTTGACTGCCTCCAGAAGTTAGATCAGATGGCAAATTGGATTTGGTGCTAGGTCTTTCCCTTTAGGTTTTACCCCAACAATGTTTTCATTAGTTTCGCTCACTCTCGAAATCAAGCATTTTACAGCAGGTTGGAGCAGCCTGTATCTCAGCACAGGAATAAGGTAGGGAAGAATTCTAAGGATCATTTTGACTGCCTCCAGAAGTTAGATCAGATGGCAAATTGGATTTGGTGCTAGGTCTTTCCCTTTAGGTTTTACCCCAACAATGTTTTCATTAGTTTCGCTCACTCTCGAAATCAAGCATTTTACAGCAGGTTGGAGCAGCCTGTATCTCAGCACAGGAATAAGGTAGGGAAGAATTCTAAGGATCATTTTGACTGCCTCCAGAAGTTAGATCAGATGGCAAATTGGATTTGGTGCTAGGTCTTTCCCTTTAGGTTTTACCCCAACAATGTTTTCATTAGTATCGCTCACTCTCGAAATCAAGCATTTTACAGCAGGTTGGAGCAGCCTGTATCTCAGCACAGGAATAAGGTAGGGAAGAATTCAAATACTCATTTTGACTGCCTCCAGAAGTTAGATCAGATGGCAAATTGGATTTGGTGCTAGGTCTTTCCCTTTAGGTTTTACCCCAACAATGTTTTCATTAGTTTCGCTCACTCTCGAAATCAAGCATTTTACAGCAGGTTGGAGCAGCCTGTATCTCAGCACAGGAATAAGGTAGGGAAGAATTCTAAGGATCATTTTGACTGCCTCCAGAAGTTAGATCAGATGGCAAATTGGATTTGGTGCTAGGTCTTTCGCCTTTAGGTTTTACCCCAACAATGTTTTCATTAGTTTCGCTCACTCTCGAAATCAAGCATTTTACAGCAGGTTGGAGCAGCCTGTATCTCAGCACAGGAATAAGGTAGGGAAGAATTCAAATACTCATTTTGACTGCCTCCAGAAGTTAGATCAGATGGCAAATTGGATTTGGTGCTAGGTCTTTCCCTTTAGGTTTTACCCCAACAATGTTTTCATTAGTTTCGCTCACTCTCGAAATCAAGCATTTTACAGCAGGTTGGAGCAGCCTGTATCTCAGCACAGGAATAAGGTAGGGAAGAATTCTAAGGATCATTTTGACTGCCTCCAGAAGTTAGATCAGATGGCAAATTGGATTTGGTGCTAGGTCTTTCCCTTTAGGAGGTTTTACCCCAACAATGTTTTCATTAGTTTCGCTCACTCTCGAAATCAAGCATTTTACAGCAGGTTGGAGCAGCCTGTATCTCAGCACAGGAATAAGGTAGGGAAGAATTCTAAGGATCATTTTGACTGCCTCCAGAAGTTAGATCAGATGGCCAATGCAATTTGGTGCTAGGCCTTTCCCTTTAGGTTTTACCCCAACAATGTTTTCATTAGTTTCGCTCACTCTCGAAATCAAGCATTTTACAGCAGGTTGGAGCAGCCTGTATCTCAGCACAGGAATAAGGTAGGGAAGAATTCTAAGGATCATTTTGACTGCCTCCAGAAGTTAGATCAGATGGCAAATTGGATTTGGTGCTAGGTCTTTCCCTTTAGGTTTTACCCCAACAATGTTTTCATTAGTTTCGCTCACTCTCGAAATCAAGCATTTTACAGCAGGTTGGAGCAGCCTGTATCTCAGCACAGGAATAAGGTAGGGAAGAATTCTAAGGATCATTTTGACTGCCTCCAGAAGTTAGATCAGATGGCAAATTGGATTTGGTGCTAGGTCTTTCCCTTTAGGTTTTACCCCAACAATGTTTTCATTAGTATCGCTCACTCTCGAAATCAAGCATTTTACAGCAGGTTGGAGCAGCCTGTATCTCAGCACAGGAATAAGGTAGGGAAGAATTCAAATACTCATTTTGACTGCCTCCAGAAGTTAGATCAGATGGCAAATTGGATTTGGTGCTAGGCCTTTCCCTTTAGGTTTTACCCCAACAATGTTTTCATTAGTTTCTCTCACTCTCGAAATCAAGCATTTTACAGCAGGTTGGAGCAGCCTGTATCTCAGCACAGGAATAAGGTAGGGAAGAATTCTAAGGATCATTTTGACTGCCTCCAGATGTTAGATCAGATGGCAAATTGGATTTGGTGCTAGGTCTTTCCCTTTAGGTTTTACCCCAACAATGTTTTCATTAGTTTCGCTCACTCTCGAAATCAAGCATTTTACAGCAGGTTGGAGCAGCCTGTATCTCAGCACAGGAATAAGGTAGGGAAGAATTCTAAGGATCATTTTGACTGCCTCCAGAAGTTAGATCAGATGGCAAATTGGATTTGGTGCTAGGTCTTTCCCTTTAGGTTTTACCCCAACAATGTTTTCATTAGTTTCGCTCACTCTCGAAATCAAGCATTTTACAGCAGGTTGGAGCAGCCTGTATCTCAGCACAGGAATAAGGTAGGGAAGAATTCTAAGGATCATTTTGACTGCCTCCAGAAGTTAGATCAGATGGTAAATTGGATTTGGTGCTAGGTCTTTCCCTTTAGGTTTTACCCCAACAATGTTTTCATTAGTTTCGCTCACTCTCGAAATCAAGCATTTTACAGCAGGTTGGAGCAGCCTGTATCTCAGCACAGGAATAAGGTAGGGAAGAATTCTAAGGATCATTTTGACTGCCTCCAGAAGTTAGATCAGATGGCAAATTGGATTTGGTGCTAGGTCTTTCCCTTTAGGTTTTACCCCAACAATGTTTTCATTAGTTTCGATCACTCTCGAAATCAAGCATTTTACAGCAGGTTGGAGCAGCCTGTATCTCAGCACAGGAATAAGGTAGGGAAGAATTCAAATACTCATTTTGACTGCCTCCAGAAGTTAGACCAGATGGCCAATGCAATTTGGTGCTAGGCTTTTCCCTTTAGGTTTTACCCCAACAATGTTTTCATTAGTTTCGCTCACTCTCGAAATCAAGCATTTTACAGCAGGTTGGAGCAGCCTGTATCTCAGCACAGGAATAAGGTAGGGAAGAATTCAAATACTCATTTTGACTGCCTCCAGAAGTTAGATCAGATGGCAAATTGGATTTGGTGCTAGGTCTTTCCCTTTAGGTTTTACCCCAACAATGTTTTCATTAGTTTCGCTCACTCTCGAAATCAAGCATTTTACAGCAGGTTGGAGCAGCCTGTATCTCAGCACAGGAATAAGGTAGGGAAGAATTCAAATACTCATTTTGACTGACTCCAGAAGTTAGATCAGATGGCAAATTGGATTTGGTGCTAGGTCTTTCCCTTTAGGTTTTACCCCAACAATGTTTTCATTAGTTTCGCTCACTCTCAAAATCAAGCATTTTACAGCAGGTTGGAGCAGCCTGTATCTCAGCACAGGAATAAGGTAGGGAAGAATTCTAAGGATCATTTTGACTGCCTCCAGAAGTTAGATCAGATGGCCAATGCAATTTGGTGCTAGGCCTTTCCCTTTAGGTTTTACCCCAACAATGTTTTCATTAGTTTCGATCACTCTCGAAATCAAGCATTTTACAGCAGGTTGGAGCAGCCTGTATCTCAGCACAGGAATAAGGTAGGGAAGAATTCTAAGGATCATTTTGACTGCCTCCAGAAGTTAGATCAGATGGCAAATTGGATTTGGTGCTAGGTCTTTCCCTTTAGGTTTTACCCCAACAATGTTTTCATTAGTTTCGCTCACTCTCGAAATCAAGCATTTTACAGCAGGTTGGAGCAGCCTGTATCTCAGCACAGGAATAAGGTAGGGAAGAATTCTAAGGATCATTTTGACTGCCTCCAGAAGTTAGATCAGATGGCAAATTGGATTTGGTGCTAGGTCTTTCCCTTTAGGTTTTACCCCAACAATGTTTTCATTAGTTTCGCTCACTCTCGAAATCAAGCATTTTACAGCAGGTTGGAGCAGCCTGTATCTCAGCACAGGAATAAGGTAGGGAAGAATTCAAATACTCATTTTGACTGCCTCCAGAAGTTAGATCAGATGGCAAATTGGATTTGGTGCTAGGTCTTTCCCTTTAGGTTTTACCCCAACAATGTTTTCATTAGTTTCGCTCACTCTCGAAATCAAGCATTTTACAGCAGGTTGGAGCAGCCTGTATCTCAGCACAGGAATAAGGTAGGGAAGAATTCTAAGGATCATTTTGACTGCCTCCAGAAGTTAGATCAGATGGCAAATTGGATTTGGTGCTAGGTCTTTCCCTTTAGGTTTTACCCCAACAATGTTTTCATTAGTTTCGCTCACTCTCGAAATCAAGCATTTTACAGCAGGTTGGAGCAGCCTGTATCTCAGCACAGGAATAAGGTAGGGAAGAATTCTAAGGATCATTTTGACTGCCTCCAGAAGTTAGATCAGATGGCAAATTGGATTTGGTGCTAGGTCTTTCCCTTTAGGTTTTACCCCAACAATGTTTTCATTAGTATCGCTCACTCTCGAAATCAAGCATTTTACAGCAGGTTGGAGCAGCCTGTATCTCAGCACAGGAATAAGGTAGGGAAGAATTCAAATACTCATTTTGACTGCCTCCAGAAGTTAGATCAGATGGCCAATGCAATTTGGTGCTAGGCCTTTCCCTTTAGGTTTTACCCCAACAATGTTTTCATTAGTTTCTCTCACTCTCGAAATCAAGCAATTTTACAGCAGGTTGGAGCAGCCTGTATCTCAGCACAGGAATAAGGTAGGGAAGAATTCTAAGGATCATTTTGACTGCCTCCAGAAGTTAGATCAGATGGCAAATTGGATTTGGTGCTAGGTCTTTCCCTTTAGGTTTTACCCCAACAATGTTTTCATTAGTTTCGCTCACTCTCGAAATCAAGCATTTTACAGCAGGTTGGAGCAGCCTGTATCTCAGCACAGGAATAAGGTAGGGAAGAATTCAAATACTCATTTTGACTGCCTCCAGAAGTTAGATCAGATGGCAAATTGGATTTGGTGCTAGGTCTTTCCCTTTAGGTTTTACCCCAACAATGTTTTCATTAGTTTCGCTCACTCTCGAAATCAAGCATTTTACAGCAGGTTGGAGCAGCCTGTATCTCAGCACAGGAATAAGGTAGGGAAGAATTCTAAGGATCATTTTGACTGCCTCCAGAAGTTAGATCAGATGGCAAATTGGATTTGGTGCTAGGTCTTTCCCTTTAGGTTTTACCCCAACAATGTTTTCATTAGTTTCGCTCACTCTCGAAATCAAGCATTTTACAGCAGGTTGGAGCAGCCTGTATCTCAGCACAGGAATAAGGTAGGGAAGAATTCTAAGGATCATTTTGACTGCCTCCAGAAGTTAGATCAGATGGCAAATTGGATTTGGTGCTAGGTCTTTCCCTTTAGGTTTTACCCCAACAATGTTTTCATTAGTTTCGCTCACTCTCGAAATCAAGCATTTTACAGCAGGTTGGAGCAGCCTGTATCTCAGCACAGGAATAAGGTAGGGAAGAATTCTAAGGATCATTTTGACTGCCTCCAGAAGTTAGATCAGATGGCAAATTGGATTTGGTGCTAGGTCTTTCCCTTTAGGTTTTACCCCAACAATGTTTTCATTAGTTTCGCTCACTCTCGAAATCAAGCATTTTACAGCAGGTTGGAGCAGCCTGTATCTCAGCACAGGAATAAGGTAGGGAAGAATTCTAAGGATCATTTTGACTGCCTCCAGAAGTTAGATCAGATGGCAAATTGGATTTGGTGCTAGGTCTTTCCCTTTAGGTTTTACCCCAACAATGTTTTCATTAGTATCGCTCACTCTCGAAATCAAGCATTTTACAGCAGGTTGGAGCAGCCTGTATCTCAGCACAGGAATAAGGTAGGGAAGAATTCAAATACTCATTTTGACTGCCTCCAGAAGTTAGATCAGATGGCAAATTGGATTTGGTGCTAGGCCTTTCCCTTTAGGTTTTACCCCAACAATATTTTCATTAGTTTCGCTCACTCTCGAAATCAAGCATTTTACAGCAGGTTGGAGCAGCCTGTATCTCAGCACAGGAATAAGGTAGGGAAGAATTCTAAGGATCATTTTGACTGCCTCCAGAAGTTAGATCAGATGGCAAATTGGATTTGGTGCTAGGTCTTTCGCCTTTAGGTTTTACCCCAACAATGTTTTCATTAGTTTCGCTCACTCTCGAAATCAAGCATTTTACAGCAGGTTGGAGCAGCCTGTATCTCAGCACAGGAATAAGGTAGGGAAGAATTCAAATACTCATTTTGACTGCCTCCAGAAGTTAGATCAGATGGCAAATTGGATTTGGTGCTAGGTCTTTCCCTTTAGGTTTTACCCCAACAATGTTTTCATTAGTTTCGCTCACTCTCGAAATCAAGCATTTTACAGCAGGTTGGAGCAGCCTGTATCTCAGCACAGGAATAAGGTAGGGAAGAATTCTAAGGATCATTTTGACTGCCTCCAGAAGTTAGATCAGATGGCTAATTGGATTTGGTGCTAGGTCTTTCCCTTTAGGAGGTTTTACCCCAAAAATGTTTTCATTAGTTTCGCTCACTCTCGAAATCAAGCATTTTACAGCAGGTTGGAGCAGCCTGTATCTCAGCACAGGAATAAGGTAGGGAAGAATTCTAAGGATCATTTTGACTGCCTCCAGAAGTTAGATCAGATGGCCAATGCAATTTGGTGCTAGGCCTTTCCCTTTAGGTTTTACCCCAACAATGTTTTCATTAGTTTCGCTCACTCTCGAAATCAAGCATTTTACAGCAGGTTGGAGCAGCCTGTATCTCAGCACAGGAATAAGGTAGGGAAGAATTCTAAGGATCATTTTGACTGCCTCCAGAAGTTAGATCAGATGGCAAATTGGATTTGGTGCTAGGTCTTTCCCTTTAGGTTTTACCCCAACAATGTTTTCATTAGTTTCGCTCACTCTCGAAATCAAGCATTTTACAGCAGGTTGGAGCAGCCTGTATCTCAGCACAGGAATAAGGTAGGGAAGAATTCTAAGGATCATTTTGACTGCCTCCAGAAGTTAGATCAGATGGCAATTGGATTTGGTGCTAGGTCTTTCCCTTTAGGTTTTACCCCAACAATGTTTTCATTAGTATCGCTCACTCTCGAAATCAAGCATTTTACAGCAGGTTGGAGCAGCCTGTATCTCAGCACAGGAATAAGGTAGGGAAGAATTCAAATACTCATTTTGACTGCCTCCAGAAGTTAGATCAGATGGCAAATTGGATTTGGTGCTAGGCCTTTCCCTTTAGGTTTTACCCCAACAATGTTTTCATTAGTTTCTCTCACTCTCGAAATCAAGCATTTTACAGCAGGTTGGAGCAGCCTGTATCTCAGCACAGGAATAAGGTAGGGAAGAATTCTAAGGATCATTTTGACTGCCTCCAGATGTTAGATCAGATGGCAAATTGGATTTGGTGCTAGGTCTTTCCCTTTAGGTTTTACCCCAACAATGTTTTCATTAGTTTCGCTCACTCTCGAAATCAAGCATTTTACAGCAGGTTGGAGCAGCCTGTATCTCAGCACAGGAATAAGGTAGGGAAGAATTCAAATACTCATTTTGACTGCCTCCAGAAGTTAGATCAGATGGCAAATTGGATTTGGTGCTAGGTCTTTCCCTTTAGGTTTTACCCCAACAATGTTTTCATTAGTTTCGCTCACTCTCGAAATCAAGCATTTTACAGCAGGTTGGAGCAGCCTGTATCTCAGCACAGGAATAAGGTAGGGAAGAATTCTAAGGATCATTTTGACTGCCTCCAGAAGTTAGATCAGATGGTAAATTGGATTTGGTGCTAGGTCTTTCCCTTTAGGTTTTACCCCAACAATGTTTTCATTAGTTTCGATCACTCTCGAAATCAAGCATTTTACAGCAGGTTGGAGCAGCCTGTATCTCAGCACAGGAATAAGGTAGGGAAGAATTCTAAGGATCATTTTGACTGCCTCCAGAAGTTAGATCAGATGGCAAATTGGATTTGGTGCTAGGTCTTTCCCTTTAGGTTTTTACCCCAACAATGTTTTCATTAGTTTCGATCACTCTCGAAATCAAGCATTTTACAGCAGGTTGGAGCAGCCTGTATCTCAGCACAGGAATAAGGTAGGGAAGAATTCAAATACTCATTTTGACTGCCTCCAGAAGTTAGACCAGATGGCCAATGCAATTTGGTGCTAGGCTTTTCCCTTTAGGTTTTACCCCAACAATGTTTTCATTAGTTTCGCTCACTCTCGAAATCAAGCATTTTACAGCAGGTTGGAGCAGCCTGTATCTCAGCACAGGAATAAGGTAGGGAAGAATTCAAATACTCATTTTGACTGCCTCCAGAAGTTAGATCAGATGGCAAATTGGATTTGGTGCTAGGTCTTTCCCTTTAGGTTTTACCCCAACAATGTTTTCATTAGTTTCGCTCACTCTCGAAATCAAGCATTTTACAGCAGGTTGGAGCAGCCTGTATCTCAGCACAGGAATAAGGTAGGGAAGAATTCAAATACTCATTTTGACTGCCTCCAGAAGTTAGATCAGATGGCAAATTGGATTTGGTGCTAGGTCTTTCCCTTTAGGTTTTACCCCAACAATGTTTTCATTAGTTTCGCTCACTCTCAAAATCAAGCATTTTACAGCAGGTTGGAGCAGCCTGTATCTCAGCACAGGAATAAGGTAGGGAAGAATTCTAAGGATCATTTTGACTGCCTCCAGAAGTTAGATCAGATGGCAAATTGGATTTGGTGCTAGGTCTTTCCCTTTAGGTTTTACCCCAACAATGTTTTCATTAGTTTCGCTCACTCTCGAAATCAAGCATTTTACAGCAGGTTGGAGCAGCCTGTATCTCAGCACAGGAATAAGGTAGGGAAGAATTCTAAGGATCATTTTGACTGCCTCCAGAAGTTAGATCAGATGGCCAATGCAATTTGGTGCTAGGCCTTTCCCTTTAGGTTTTACCCCAACAATGTTTTCATTAGTTTCGATCACTCTCGAAATCAAGCATTTTACAGCAGGTTGGAGCAGCCTGTATCTCAGCACAGGAATAAGGTAGGGAAGAATTCTAAGGATCATTTTGACTGCCTCCAGAAGTTAGATCAGATGGCAAATTGGATTTGGTGCTAGGTCTTTCCCTTTAGGTTTTACCCCAACAATGTTTTCATTAGTTTCGCTCACTCTCGAAATCAAGCATTTTACAGCAGGTTGGAGCAGCCTGTATCTCAGCACAGGAATAAGGTAGGGAAGAATTCTAAGGATCATTTTGACTGCCTCCAGAAGTTAGATCAGATGGCAAATTGGATTTGGTGCTAGGTCTTTCCCTTTAGGTTTTACCCCAACAATGTTTTCATTAGTTTCGCTCACTCTCGAAATCAAGCATTTTACAGCAGGTTGGAGCAGCCTGTATCTCAGCACAGGAATAAGGTAGGGAAGAATTCAAATACTCATTTTGACTGCCTCCAGAAGTTAGATCAGATGGCAAATTGGATTTGGGTGCTAGGTCTTTCCCTTTAGGTTTTACCCCAACAATGTTTTCATTAGTTTCGCTCACTCTCGAAATCAAGCATTTTACAGCAGGTTGGAGCAGCCTGTATCTCAGCACAGGAATAAGGTAGGGAAGAATTCTAAGGATCATTTTGACTGCCTCCAGAAGTTAGATCAGATGGCAAATTGGATTTGGTGCTAGGTCTTTCCCTTTAGGTTTTACCCCAACAATGTTTTCATTAGTTTCGCTCACTCTCGAAATCAAGCATTTTACAGCAGGTTGGAGCAGCCTGTATCTCAGCACAGGAATAAGGTAGGGAAGAATTCTAAGGATCATTTTGACTGCCTCCAGAAGTTAGATCAGATGGCAAATTGGATTTGGTGCTAGGTCTTTCCCTTTAGGTTTTACCCCAACAATGTTTTCATTAGTATCGCTCACTCTCGAAATCAAGCATTTTACAGCAGGTTGGAGCAGCCTGTATCTCAGCACAGGAATAAGGTAGGGAAGAATTCAAATACTCATTTTGACTGCCTCCAGAAGTTAGATCAGATGGCAAATTGGATTTGGTGCTAGGTCTTTCCCTTTAGGTTTTACCCCAACAATGTTTTCATTAGTTTCTCTCACTCTCGAAATCAAGCATTTTACAGCAGGTTGGAGCAGCCTGTATCTCAGCACAGGAATAAGGTAGGGAAGAATTCTAAGGATCATTTTGACTGCCTCCAGAAGTTAGATCAGATGGCAAATTGGATTTGGTGCTAGGTCTTTCCCTTTAGGTTTTACCCCAACAATGTTTTCATTAGTTTCGCTCACTCTCGAAATCAAGCATTTTACAGCAGGTTGGAGCAGCCTGTATCTCAGCACAGGAATAAGGTAGGGAAGAATTCAAATACTCATTTTGACTGCCTCCAGAAGTTAGATCAGATGGCAAATTGGATTTGGTGCTAGGTCTTTCCCTTTAGGTTTTACCCCAACAATGTTTTCATTAGTTTCGCTCACTCTCGAAATCAAGCATTTTACAGCAGGTTGGAGCAGCCTGTATCTCAGCACAGGAATAAGGTAGGGAAGAATTCTAAGGATCATTTTGACTGCCTCCAGAAGTTAGATCAGATGGCAAATTGGATTTGGTGCTAGGTCTTTCCCTTTAGGTTTTACCCCAACAATGTTTTCATTAGTTTCGCTCACTCTCGAAATCAAGCATTTTACAGCAGGTTGGAGCAGCCTGTATCTCAGCACAGGAATAAGGTAGGGAAGAATTCTAAGGATCATTTTGACTGCCTCCAGAAGTTAGATCAGATGGCAAATTGGATTTGGTGCTAGGTCTTTCCCTTTAGGTTTTACCCCAACAATGTTTTCATTAGTTTCGCTCACTCTCGAAATCAAGCATTTTTACAGCAGGTTGGAGCAGCCTGTATCTCAGCACAGGAATAAGGTAGGGAAGAATTCTAAGGATCATTTTGACTGCCTCCAGAAGTTAGATCAGATGGCAAATTGGATTTGGTGCTAGGTCTTTCCCTTTAGGTTTTTACCCCAACAATGTTTTCATTAGTTTCGCTCACTCTCGAAATCAAGCATTTTACAGCAGGTTGGAGCAGCCTGTATCTCAGCACAGGAATAAGGTAGGGAAGAATTCTAAGGATCATTTTGACTGCCTCCAGAAGTTAGATCAGATGGCAAATTGGATTTGGTGCTAGGTCTTTCCCTTTAGGTTTTACCCCAACAATGTTTTTCATTAGTATCGCTCACTCTCGAAATCAAGCATTTTACAGCAGGTTGGAGCAGCCTGTATCTCAGCACAGGAATAAGGTAGGGAAGAATTCAAATACTCATTTTGACTGCCTCCAGAAGTTAGATCAGATGGCAAATTGGATTTGGTGCTAGGCCTTTCCCTTTAGGTTTTACCCCAACAATGTTTTCATTAGTTTCGCTCACTCTCGAAATCAAGCATTTTACAGCAGGTTGGAGCAGCCTGTATCTCAGCACAGGAATAAGGTAGGGAAGAATTCTAAGGATCATTTTGACTGCCTCCAGAAGTTAGATCAGATGGCAAATTGGATTTGGTGCTAGGTCTTTCGCCTTTAGGTTTTACCCCAACAATGTTTTCATTAGTTTCGCTCACTCTCGAAATCAAGCATTTTACAGCAGGTTGGAGCAGCCTGTATCTCAGCACAGGAATAAGGTAGGGAAGAATTCAAATACTCATTTTGACTGCCTCCAGAAGTTAGATCAGATGGCAAATTGGATTTGGTGCTAGGTCTTTCCCTTTAGGTTTTACCCCAACAATGTTTTCATTAGTTTCGCTCACTCTCGAAATCAAGCATTTTACAGCAGGTTGGAGCAGCCTGTATCTCAGCACAGGAATAAGGTAGGGAAGAATTCTAAGGATCATTTTGACTGCCTCCAGAAGTTAGATCAGATGGCTAATTGGATTTGGTGCTAGGTCTTTCCCTTTAGGAGGTTTTACCCCAAAAATGTTTTCATTAGTTTCGCTCACTCTCGAAATCAAGCATTTTACAGCAGGTTGGAGCAGCCTGTATCTCAGCACAGGAATAAGGTAGGGAAGAAATT
>NW_027142905.1:12500-15000 GCF_026170545.1 Melanerpes formicivorus
GCTGCCGGTTTGCGCGGAGGCCCCCCTTCCCGCCGTTGCCTCTTGCCGTTACCCCCGCCCCCCCCCCCGCTGCCGGTTTGCGCGGAGCGCCCCCGCCTGCCGTTGCCTCTCGCCGCGGCCACCACCGCCCCCTCCACACGGCCCCGATCGCCTCCTGGGTGACGTTCACCGAAGCGGCTGCCGGCTGTCTTCGAGCCCCCCCCCCCTCCGCCTCCGCTGCCGCTTCTCCCCGCACCCCCTCCACTGCCTCCCCCCGCCGCCCGTGAACGAGTCGCCGGATCTGTAGGGGGCCGGGAGCCCGAGGCGGCGAGCGGCTCCGGCTGCTGCCGGGACCGCGAGGCTTCGAGCCGGTCCGGCCGCGGCCGGGATCTCGTGCCGAACGTCGTCTTCCCGGGACGGTCCCGGGAGGGCCCCAGTCTCCTCCCGGGTGACGTTCACCGAAGCGGCTGCCGGCTGTCTTCGAGCCCCCACCCCTGCCGTGGCCGCGGGGATTCGCCCCGGTCCGGCAGCTGACGGTTCCCTGTGTCGGACGCCGGCTTCCCGGGACTGCCCCGGGACAGCCCCGGTCGCCTCCCGGGTGACGTTCACCGAAGCTGCTGCCGCCTGTCTTTGTCCCCCCCCCCCCGTGCTCTCCCTCAGGCGGGAGGTAGACGTGCTCTCCCTCGGCGAGTAGACGTGCTCTCCCTCGGCGAGTAGACGTGCTCTCCCTCGGCGAGTAGACGTGCTCTCCCTCGGCGAGTAGACGTGCTCTCCCTCGGCGAGTAGACGTGCTCTCCCTGGGCGAGTAGACGTGCTCTCCCTCGGCGAGTAGACGTGCTCTCCCTCGGCGAGTAGACGTGCTCTCCCTCGGCGAGTAGACGTGCTCTCCCTGGGCGAGTAGACGTGCTCTCCCTGGGCGAGTAGACGTGCTCTCCCTGGGCGAGTAGACGTGCTCTCCCTCGGCGAGTAGACGTGCTCTCCCTGGGCGAGTAGACGTGCTCTCCCTGGGCGAGTAGACGTGCTCTCCCTGGGCGAGTAGACGTGCTCTCCCTGGGCGAGTAGACGTGCTCTCCCTGGGCGAGTAGACGTGCTCTCCCTGGGCGAGTAGACGTGCTCTCCCTCGGCGAGTAGACGTGCTCTCCCTCGGCGAGTAGACGTGCTCTCCCTGGGCGAGTAGACGTGCTCTCCCTGGGCGAGTAGACGTGCTCTCCCTGGGCGAGTAGACGTGCTCTCCCTGGGCGAGTAGACGTGCTCTCCCTGGGCGAGTAGACGTGCTCTCCCTGGGCGAGTAGACGTGCTCTCCCTGGGCGAGTAGACGTGCTCTCCCTGGGCGAGTAGACGTGCTCTCCCTGGGCGAGTAGACGTGCTCTCCCTCGGCGAGTAGACGTGCTCTCCCTCGGCGAGTAGACGTGCTCTCCCTCGGCGAGTAGACGTGCTCTCCCTCGGCGAGTAGACGTGCTCTCCGCGGAGATCGCGCTTGTCGCCAAGGGGTCGCTGTTGCGCTCTGCCTCCGCCTACGTCATCGTACAAGCCGGCGTGATTTCTGCGACCTGCCGCTGGGCGGAGGTCGGCTGGTTGTGCGCTCGCGGAGCTGACGGCCCTCCAGTTCCGTATATGAGGGAACAAGCGACGCCGAGCACTCCCAGGGCAGCGCTGCCGAGCGGCTGCTCCAAGCCACCCGCCAGGCGGCTGGGCAGGGGTCCGTCTGGCTTCTCGGTGGCTTTCGCCCGGGTCAGAGAGGGGACCCGCGGGGCCGAACAAAGGCGCGGCGGTTTGGAGCGGCCGCTGGCGCACCCTCAGCAGTGTTGGATGGGTTTCGCTCGTCCGTGAGCCGGAGCCCAGCCCGGGCTCGGCAACGAAAGCAGGGAAAAGAAAAAAAGTTGACGAGTGGCTGGCGCCGGCCACTGCCGAAGTGTGGAACCCCCGAAGCGAAGTTTGCCCGTTGGGGCACGGGGGCAGAGAAAGCCGGGGAGACGTGGTGCCGGCGTCGGTCCCACCAAGAATGGAAAGCAAGCCCGTCCAGGCACGGCGAGAGAGAGCCCGGTAAGGGGCAGAGAGAGTTCCCAGCACTGGACCCTCTTCACGGGGGTTCCCCCCCATGGCCAAAGCCGCAGCCCGCGGGGGCACGGCATCTAAGGGAAAAGCCAGCGGCGGTGACTGGCCACTCGTATGCTATGGAGCCCGGCATGGGGGGAGGAGGGCAAGCCGGTGCCCCAGCACGGCTTCCTCCTGGCTCCAGAGGGGCGCCCCGTGATGGAGATGTAACTCGGTGCAGCTTGAGGGAAAATGCAAGCCCACATTTCGGGGAGGCAGAGGTGCCCTGTGAGCCGGTGCGGCCCGGTGCAGCTTGCCCCCCCCCCCCATCTCTGGAGGGCGCCCCGTTTGCTCCGCCGGCGTGTTGCCCGCACGCCGAGCCCCGTGCCTGCTGGCTGCTCCCGAGGGCGGTGGCGGGTGCGCGTGGCTGTGTCTGTCCCAGAAGAGCGAGGCCGTGGGGCCTCCGCTGGCTTCCTTTCCTTCTGTC
>NW_027142905.1:27500-37500 GCF_026170545.1 Melanerpes formicivorus
TTGCGCGGAGCCCCCCCTTCCCGCCGTTGCCTCTTGCCGCTACCCCCCGCCCCCCCCCCGCTGCCGGTTTGCGCGGAGGCCCCCCTTCCCGCCGTTGCCTCTTGCCGTTACCCCCCGCCCCCCCCCCGCTGCCGGTTTGCGCGGAGCGCCCCCGCCTGCCGTTGCCTCTCGCCGCGGCCACCACCGCCCCCTCCACACCCCCGGGCCCCCGTTACCGGTTTGCGCGGAGCCCCCCCTCCCGACGTTGCCTCTTGCCGCTGCTGCCACCCCCAGCTCCCCACACCCCCCGGCTCCCGTTAGCGGTTTGCGCGGAGCCCCCCCTTCCCCCCTTCGCGGGCTGCCGCTTCCCTCCCGGGCTGCCCGGCTGCTCTCTAACCCCTGCGACCGAGGCGGCGCTGTTAGGGCGGCCGTGCCGGTGCCCCTTGCCGCAGCTAGCCTCTCGCCGCTGCCCCTCCCGTCCGTCGTCCCCCGTCCCCAAAAACTTGCTGCTCTCCACGCTGGAGCCTGCACGGGGGAGGTTGCGCTCCGCTCCTCCGGCCCTAAAGCCGCCCTCGCCCGCCCCCCGGCTTGCCGCTTGGCTCGGCTGCCCGCCCGCCCGCTAATCCCCCCCAACGCCCCCACCCCAGAAACACCCCAGCCCTACCGCATGCCGCTCCCCCTCTCCCCGCTCTCGCTGACCGCTGCCACCCCCCCCCCACCCCTCCCCCCCGAAACAAACCCCCCAGCCCTACCGCATGCCGCTCCCCCTCTCTCCCTAGCCTGCCCCCCCCGCCGTCGCTTGCTGCCGCCGCCGCCGCCGCCGCCGCCGCCCGCCGCCGGGACCCGCCTCGGTCTGGTGGCGCGCGCTCGGAGATCCCCGGCTACCCGTCCGTCCGTCCGTCCCTCCCTCCCGCCCCGCCCCGGGGGAGGGCCCGGGGCAGCGCGGGCAGGCGGGGAGCAAAAAAAGGCGCGGGCGCCAAAAAACGTCGGGGTCCCGGGGTGGCGGAGGGGGGCGGCGGCGGGGGCGGCGGCGGGTACACGGCGCCGGGTCCAGGGCGCCGGGTCCAGCCCGTCCCGGGGCGGGGACAGGTGGTGTCGTCCGTCCCCGCCCCCGTAACCTGCTCTGAAGCATCCGCTTCCCGCCGCGGTTCGCCCTCCACCCCCCCCGCCGCACACGCAGCTGCCGCTTCCCGCCGCCTCTGCCCCCCGCCCCGGGATCAACCACCCGCCGGGTCCAGCCGGTCCCGGTCCCGGGAACCTGCTCCCGGGGCCAGCCGGAGCCACGCCCCCTCCTCTGACGCTTCCAGCTGCCGCCTCCCCTCCCACCCCCCAAACTCACACTGGCCCTCGCCGGCCCGCCCACCCGCCTACCTGCTTGCCCGCCGCCGCTGGGTGGCGTGCCGGACACTCTCGCACACAGGTACACAGACAGGGACACAGGGACACAGGCACTCAGGCACACAGGGACACAGGGACACAGGGACACAAGGACACAGGGACACAGGCACTCAGGCACTCAGGCACTCAGGGACACAGGGACACAGGGACACAGGCACTCAGGCACTCAGGGACACAGGGACACAGGGACACAGGGACACAGGGACACAGGGACACAGGCACTCAGGCACTCAGGGACACAGGGACACAGGGACACAGGCACTCAGGCACACAGGGACACAGGTGGCGGGCCGGAGGCCTCTCTCCACTGTGTGGCAGGGGTCCAAGAGCCACCCCAGCCCAACCCAGAGGGTCTTTTGCACCTCTCTAGAGGCCACCCAGAGACCCCAGGCCGCAGCAGAAGCCTCCCCCGCATGCTCTGCAGGCTTCCGACCCACCCCAGGCCGCACCAGAAGCCTCCCCCGCAAGCTCTGCAGGCTTCCGACCCACCCCAGGCCGCAGCAGAAGCCTCTCCCGCACGCTCTGCAGGCTTCCGACCCACCCCAGGCCGCAGCAGAAGCCTCTCCCGCACGCTCTGCAGGCTTCTCAGCCACCCCAGGCCGCAGCAGAAGCCTCTCCCGCACGCTCTGCAGGCTTCTCAGCCACCCCAGGCCGCACCAGAAGCCTCTCCCGCACGCTCTTCAGGCTTCTCAGCCACCCCAGGCCGCACCAGAAGCCTCCCCCGCACGCTCTGCAGGCTTCTCAGCCACCCCAGGCCGCACCAGAAGCCTCCCCCGCAAGCTCTGCAGGCTTCCGACCCACCCCAGGCCGCAGCAGAAGCCTCTCCCGCACGCTCTGCAGGCTTCTCAGCCACCCCAGGCCGCAGCAGAAGCCTCTCCCGCACGCTCTGCAGGCTTCTCAGCCACCCCAGGCCGCACCAGAAGCCTCTCCCGCACGCTCTTCAGGCTTCTCAGCCACCCCAGGCCGCACCAGAAGCCTCCCCCGCACGCTCTGCAGGCTTCTCAGCCACCCCAGGCCGCACCAGAAGCCTCCCCCGCAAGCTCTGCAGGCTTCCGACCCACCCCAGGCCGCAGCAGAAGCCTCCCCCGCACGCTCTGCAGGCTTCCGACCCACCCCAGGCCGCAGCAGAAGCCTCTCCCGCACGCTCTGCAGGCTTCTCAGCCACCCCAGGCCGCAGCAGAAGCCTCTCCCGCACGCTCTGCAGGCTTCTCAGCCACCCCAGGCCGCACCAGAAGCCTCTCCCGCACGCTCTTCAGGCTTCTCAGCCACCCCAGGCCGCAGCAGAAGCCTCTCCCGCACGCTCTGCAGGCTTCTCAGCCACCCCAGGCCGCACCAGAAGCCTCCCCCGCACGCTCTGCAGGCTTCCCACCCACCCCAGGCCGCAGCAGAAGCCTCTCCCGCACGCCCTGCAGGCTTCTCAGCCACCCCAGGCCGCAGCAGAAGCCTCTCCCGCACGCTCTGCAGGCTTCTCAGCCACCCCAGGCCGCAGCAGAAGCCTCTCCCGCACGCTCTGCAGGCTTCTCAGCCACCCCAGGCCGCAGCAGAAGCCTCTCCCGCACGCTCTGCAGGCTTCTCAGCCACCCCAGGCCGCACCAGAAGCCTCTCCCGCACGCTCTGCAGGCTTCTCAGCCACCCCAGGCCGCACCAGAAGCCTCTCCCGCACGCTCTGCAGGCTTCCGTCCCACCCCAGGCCGCACCAGAAGCCTCCCCCGCACGCTCTGCAGGCTTCCGTCCCACCCCAGGCCGCACCAGAAGCCTCCCCCGCACGCTCTGCAGGCTTCTCAGCCACCCCAGGCCGCAGCAGAAGCCTCCCCCGCACGCTCTGCAGGCTTCTCAGCCACCCCAGGCCGCAGCAGAAGCCTCCCCCGCACGCTCTGCAGGCTTCTCAGCCACCCCAGGCCGCAGCAGAAGCCTCTCCCGCACGCTCTGCAGGCTTCTCAGCCACCCCAGGCCCCAACAGAAGCCTCTCCCGCACGCTCTGCAGGCTTCCGACCCACCCCAGGCCGCACCAGAAGCCTCCCCCGCACGCTCTGTAGGCTTCTGACCCACCCCAGGCCCCAACAGAAGCCTCCCCCGCACGCTCTGCAGGCTTCTCAGCCACCCCAGGCCGCACCAGAAGCCTCTCCCGCACGCTCTGCAGGCTTCTCAGCCACCCCAGGCCGCAGCAGAAGCCTCTCCCGCACGCTCTGCAGGCTTCCGACCCACCCCAGGCCGCACCAGAAGCCTCCCCCGCACGCTCTGCAGGCTTCTCCGCCACCACAGGCCGCACCAGAGGATCTTTTGCACCTCTCTGGACGCCACCCAGAGACTCCAGGCCGCACCAGAGGCCCCCCCCCCCAACCATTTACAGGCTGCAGTGCCAGCCTAGGCCCCGCTGGCAGCCTCCCTTGTCTGCTTTGGAAGGCCTCCCATCCACTCCAGACCTGCCTGGAGGCCTCCCTCGACTGCTCCCGGGGCCCTCGAAGCCACCCTAGGCCTTTCTGGAGGACCTGCTCGACCGCTCGGGCGGCTTCTGACGCACCCTCGGCCATCCGGCGCCCAGCAGCTCCCAGGGCCAGGCACCGGCCTCCCCCTCCGGCCGCCCCTGGGGCCGGGGGTGGCTCGGACTCGGCGCCCCCAACGTGTCGTCCCGTCCCCCCCCCGCCCCGCACCGCCGAACATTCGCTGCAGCCGAGGGCTTGCCGCTCGACGCCTACCCCACCCGCCCAGCCCCCCGCTGCGGCCCGGCGCTGCCCCGGCCGCTGCGCCCCGCCTCTCATCGCTCCCCCCACCCGGCAACCGGCCGCCGGGCACGGCAAGTCCCAGGGCAGGGAACAGGTGCTGCCGGGACCCCCGTGCTGGCTGCCGGCTTCCCGGGGCTGCCCCGGGCACGGACAGGTCGCCCCCCCGCCCCGGCGAATGTTCACCGAACCGGCTGCCGGCTGCCTTCGAGCACCCCCCGCCCCCCGCCACTATCGTCCCCCCCGCCCCCCCTCCGCCTCCGCTGCCGCTTCTCCCCGCACCGCCTCCACTGCCTCCCCCCGCCGCCGGCGAACGAGTCGCCGGATCCGTAGGGTGCCGGGAGCCCGAACGGCGAGCGGCTCCGGCTGCTGCCGGGACCGCGGGGATTCGAGCCGCTCCGGCCGCGGCCGGGACCCCGTGCCGGAAGCCGGCATCCCGGGACGGCCCCGGGACGGCCCCGGTCGCCGGCCGGGTGACGTTCAGCGAAGCGGCTGCCGCCAGTCTTTGGGCCTCCCCCGTGCCGGGGCCGCGGGGATTCGAGCCGGTCCGGCCGCGGCCGGGATCCCGGGCCGGACGATGGCTTCCCGGGCCGGTCCCGGTCGCCTCCCGGGTGACGTTCACCGAAGCGGCTGCCGGCTGTCTTCGAGCCCCCCCCCCCCCTCCGCCTCCGCTGCCGCTTCTCCCCGCACCCCCTCCACTGCCTCCCCCCGCCGCCGGCGAACGAGTCGCCGGATCTGTAGGGTGCCGGGAGCCCGAACGGCGAGCGGCTCCGGCTGCTGCCGGGACCGCGGGGATTCGAGCCGCTCCGGCCGCGGCCGGGACCCCGTGCCGGAAGCCGGCATCCCCGGACGGCCCCGGGACGGCCCCGGTCGCCGGCCGGGTGACGTTCACCGAAGCGGCTGCCGGCTGTCTTCGAGCCCCCCCCCCTCCGCCTCCGCTGCCGCTTCTGCCCGCACCCCCTCCACTGCCTCCCCCCGCCGCCGGCGAACGAGTCGGCGGATCCGTAGGGTGCCGGGAGCCCGAACGGCGAGCGGCTCCGGCTGCTGCCGGGACCGCGGGGATTCGAGCCGCTCCGGCCGCGGCCGGGACCCCGTGCCGGAAGCCGGCATCCCGGGACGGCCCCGGGACGGCCCCGATCGCCTCCTGGGTGACGTTCAGCGAAGCGGCTGCCGCCAGTCTTTGGGCCTCCCCCGTGCCGGGGCCGCGGGGATTCGAGCCGGTCCGGCCGCGGCCGGGATCCCGGGCCGGACGATGGCTTCCCGGGCCGGTCCCGGTCGCCTCCCGGGTGACGTTCACCGAAGCGGCTGCCGGCTGTCTTCGAGCCCCCCCCCCCCTCCGCCTCCGCTGCCGCTTCTCCCCGCACCCCCTCCACTGCCTCCCCCCCGCCGCCGGCGAACGAGTCGCCGGATCTGTAGGGTGCCGGGAGCCCGAACGGCGAGCGGCTCCGGCTGCTGCCGGGACCGCGGGGATTCGAGCCGCTCCGGCCGCGGCCGGGACCCCGTGCCGGAAGCCGGCATCCCCGGACGGCCCCGGGACGGCCCCGGTCGCCGGCCGGGTGACGTTCACCGAAGCGGCTGCCGGCTGTCTTCGAGCCCCCCCCCCTCCGCCTCCGCTGCCGCTTCTGCCCGCACCCCCTCCACTGCCTCCCCCCGCCGCCGGCGAACGAGTCGGCGGATCCGTAGGGTGCCGGGAGCCCGAACGGCGAGCGGCTCCGGCTGCTGCCGGGACCGCGGGGATTCGAGCCGCTCCGGCCGCGGCCGGGACCCCGTGCCGGAAGCCGGCATCCCGGGACGGCCCCGGGACGGCCCCGGTCGCCGGCCGGGTGACGTTCAGCGAAGCGGCTGCCGCCAGTCTTTGGGCCTCCCCCGTGCCGGGGCCGCGGGGATTCGAGCCGGTCCGGCCGCGGCCGGGATCCCGGGCCGGACGATGGCTTCCCGGGCCGGTCCCGGTCGCCTCCCGGGTGACGTTCACCGAAGCGGCTGCCGGCTGTCTTCGAGCCCCCCCCCCCCTCCGCCTCCGCTGCCGCTTCTCCCCGCACCCCCTCCACTGCCTCCCCCCGCCGCCGGCGAACGAGTCGCCGGATCTGTAGGGTGCCGGGAGCCCGAACGGCGAGCGGCTCCGGCTGCTGCCGGGACCGCGGGGATTCGAGCCGCTCCGGCCGCGGCCGGGACCCCGTGCCGGAAGCCGGCATCCCCGGACGGCCCCGGGACGGCCCCGGTCGCCGGCCGGGTGACGTTCACCGAAGCGGCTGCCGGCTGTCTTCGAGCCCCCCCCCCTCCGCCTCCGCTGCCGCTTCTGCCCGCACCCCCTCCACTGCCTCCCCCCGCCGCCGGCGAACGAGTCGGCGGATCCGTAGGGTGCCGGGAGCCCGAACGGCGAGCGGCTCCGGCTGCTGCCGGGACCGCGGGGATTCGAGCCGCTCCGGCCGCGGCCGGGACCCCGTGCCGGAAGCCGGCATCCCGGGACGGCCCCGGGACGGCCCCGATCGCCTCCTGGGTGACGTTCAGCGAAGCGGCTGCCGCCAGTCTTTGGGCCTCCCCCGTGCCGGGGCCGCGGGGATTCGAGCCGGTCCGGCCGCGGCCGGGATCCCGGGCCGGACGATGGCTTCCCGGGCCGGTCCCGGTCGCCTCCCGGGTGACGTTCACCGAAGCGGCTGCCGGCTGTCTTCGAGCCCCCCCCCCCCTCCGCCTCCGCTGCCGCTTCTCCCCGCACCCCCTCCACTGCCTCCCCCCGCCGCCGGCGAACGAGTCGCCGGATCTGTAGGGTGCCGGGAGCCCGAACGGCGAGCGGCTCCGGCTGCTGCCGGGACCGCGGGGATTCGAGCCGCTCCGGCCGCGGCCGGGACCCCGTGCCGGAAGCCGGCATCCCCGGACGGCCCCGGGACGGCCCCGGTCGCCGGCCGGGTGACGTTCACCGAAGCGGCTGCCGGCTGTCTTCGAGCCCCCCCCCCTCCGCCTCCGCTGCCGCTTCTGCCCGCACCCCCTCCACTGCCTCCCCCCGCCGCCGGCGAACGAGTCGGCGGATCCGTAGGGTGCCGGGAGCCCGAACGGCGAGCGGCTCCGGCTGCTGCCGGGACCGCGGGGATTCGAGCCGCTCCGGCCGCGGCCGGGACCCCGTGCCGGAAGCCGGCATCCCGGGACGGCCCCGGGACGGCCCCGGTCGCCGGCCGGGTGACGTTCAGCGAAGCGGCTGCCGCCAGTCTTTGGGCCTCCCCCGTGCCGGGGCCGCGGGGCTTCGAGCCGGTCCGGCCGCGGCCGGGATCCGGGGCCGGACGATGGCTTCCCGGGCCGGTCCCGGTCGCCTCCCGGGTGACGTTCACCGAAGCGGCTGACGGCTGTCTTCGAGCCCCCCCCCCCCCTCCGCCTCCGCGGCCGCTTCTGCCCGCACCCCCTCCACTGCCTCCCCCCGCCGCCCGCGAACGAGTCGCCGGATCTGTAGGGTGCCGGGAGCCCGAACGGCGAGCGGCTCCGGCTGCTGCCGGGACCGCGGGGATTCGAGCCGCTCCGGCCGCGGCCGGGACCCCGTGCCGGAAGCCGGCATCCCCGGACGGCCCCGGGACGGCCCCGGTCGCCGGCCGGGTGACGTTCACCGAAGCGGCTGCCGGCTGTCTTCGAGCCCCCCCCCCCCTCCGCCTCCGCTGCCGCTTCTCCCCGCACCCCCTCCACTGCCTCCCCCCGCCGCCGGCGAACGAGTCGGCGGATCCATACCGTCCCGAGAGCCCGAGGCGGCGGCACCCAGTGCGGGTCCGGCCGAGGCCGGGACCCCGTGCCTGTCGCAGGCTTCCCGGGACGGCCCCGGAACGGCCGCGGTCGCCGGCCGGGTGACGTTCTCCGAAGCGGCTGCCGGCTGTCTTCGAGCCCCCCCCCCCCCTCCGCCTCCGCTGCCGCTTCTGCCCGCACCCCCTCCACTGCCTCCCCCCGCCGCCGGCGAACGAGTCGCCGGATCCGTAGGGTGCCGGGAGCCCGAACGGCGAGCGGCTCCGGCTGCTGCCGGGACCGCGGGGATTCGAGCCGCTCCGGCCGCGGCCGGGACCCCCGTGCCGGAAGCCGGCATCCCGGGACGGCCCCGGGACGGCCCCGGTCGCCGGCCGGGTGACGTTCAGCGAAGCGGCTGCCGCCAGTCTTTGGGCCTCCCCCGTGCCGGGGCCGCGGGGCTTCGAGCCGGTCCGGCCGCGGCCGGGATCCGGGGCCGGACGATGGCTTCCCGGGCCGGTCCCGGTCGCCTCCCGGGTGACGTTCACCGAAGCGGCTGCCGGCTGTCTTCGAGCCCCCCCCCCCCCTCCGCCTCCGCGGCCGCTTCTGCCCGCACCCCCTCCACTGCCTCCCCCCGCCGCCCGCGAACGAGTCGCCGGATCTGTAGGGTGCCGGGAGCCCGAACGGCGAGCGGCTCCGGCTGCTGCCGGGACCGCGGGGATTCGAGCCGCTCCGGCCGCGGCCGGGACCCCGTGCCGGAAGCCGGCATCCCCGGACGGCCCCGGGACGGCCCCGGTCGCCGGCCGGGTGACGTTCACCGAAGCGGCTGCCGGCTGTCTTCGAGCCCCCCCCCCCCTCCGCCTCCGCTGCCGCTTCTCCCCGCACCCCCTCCACTGCCTCCCCCCGCCGCCGGCGAACGAGTCGGCGGATCCATACCGTCCCGAGAGCCCGAGGCGGCGGCACCCAGTGCGGGTCCGGCCGAGGCCGGGACCCCGTGCCTGTCGCAGGCTTCCCGGGACGGCCCCGGAACGGCCGCGGTCGCCGGCCGGGTGACGTTCTCCGAAGCGGCTGCCGGCTGTCTTCGAGCCCCCCCCCCCCCTCCGCCTCCGCTGCCGCTTCTGCCCGCACCTCCTTCACTGCCTCCCCCCGCCGCCGGCGAACGAGTCGCCGGATCCGTAGGGTGCCGGGAGCCCGAACGGCGAGCGGCTCCGGCTGCTGCCGGGACCGCGGGGATTCGAGCCGCTCCGGCCGCGGCCGGGACCCCGTGCCGGATGCCGGCATCCCGGGACGGCCCCGGGACGGCCCCGGTCGCCGGCCGGGTGACGTTCAGCGAAGCGGCTGCCGCCAGTCTTTGGGCCTCCCCCGTGCCGGGGCCGCGGGGCTTCGAGTCGGTCCGGCCGCGGCTGGGACCCCGTGCCTGTTCCAGGCTTCCCGGGACGGCCCCGGAACGGCCGCGGTCGCCGGCCGGGTGACGTTCACCGAGGCGACTGCCGGCTGTCTTCGAGCCCCCCCCCCCCCTGCCGGAGCCGCGGGGATACGAGCCGGTCCGGCCCCGGCCGGGACCCCGTGCCGGAAGCCGGCATCCCGGGACGGCCCCGGGACGGCCCCGATCGCCTCCTGGGTGACGTTCACCGAAGCGGCTGCCGGCTGTCTTCGAGCCCCCCCCCCCTCCGCCTCCGCTGCCGCTTCTCCCCGCACCCCCTCCACTGCCTCCCCCCGCCGCCCGTGAACGAGTCGCCGGATCTGTAGGGGGCCGGGAGCCCGAGGCGGCGAGCGGCTCCGGCTGCTGCCGGGACCGCGAGGCTTCGAGCCGGTCCGGCCGCGTCCGGGATCTCGTGCCGAACGTCGTCTTCCCGGGACGGTCCCGGGAGGGCCCCAGTCTCCTCCCGGGTGACGTTCACCGAAGCGGCTGCCGGCTGTCTTCGAGCCCCCACCCCTGCCGTGGCCGCGGGGATTCGCCCCGGTCCGGCAGCTGACGGTTCCCTGTGTCGGACGCCGGCTTCCCGGGACTGCCCCGGGACAGCCCCGGTCGCCTCCCGGGTGACGTTCACCGAAGCTGCTGCCGCCTGTCTTTGTCCCCCCCCCCCGTGCTCTCCCTCAGGCGGGAGGTAGACGTGCTCTCCCTCGGCGAGTAGACGTGCTCTCCCTCGGCGAGTAGACGTGCTCTCCCTCGGCGAGTAGACGTGCTCTCCCTCGGCGAGTAGACGTGC
>NW_027142905.1:42500-45000 GCF_026170545.1 Melanerpes formicivorus
GCCGGCCCTGCGCCGGTCCGCCGCCGGGGCCGCCGTAGCCGGGCGCTCGCCGCGCGGCGAGCGCGCGGCATGGGCGTCCCCAGCCGCGTCCCTCCTCCCCGAGCGCAGCGCCGGCTGACTGAGGGAAACCCCGGGCCTCGGGCCAGGCCAGGGGCGCGGTGGTGGCGGCGGACGTCGGGCGCGGCCCCCGCGGGCGGACGCTCCCCCCGACGGCGGCAGTGGGGGGAGGCACCCCCGCGGGGCCTTAAGTCTGGTTTCCCTCACCCCAGGGTCAGGTACCTAGCGTTCCGCGCCTTCGTCCGCGGCCTTGCCCTACCGCGGAGGAAGCCGGGCGGCGGTTTAAAGACCCGGGCGGCTCGGCGCGCCACCCCCGGATGCGGGGGCGAGCGCGGGGGCGGGCGGGTGCCTTCAGAGGGGCGGGGGTTGCCCCCGCAATGCCTCTGGCTAGGTCCGCCGTCGTCGCGCTCGTCGTCCTCCGGGGGCCCGCCGGGCCGGGGAGGGGACTCTGCTGCCCCCCCCTCTCTGCGGTCCGAGCGCTCGGCCGGAGAGAGCCCACCGCGCGAGGTCGGCCGTGGTCCGGCCCGCGCCTCGCCTCGCCACGGGCGTCCCCGGCGGCGCGTTGAAGCGCGGGCTTCTCGCGGGCCGGGGCGGCGAGCCCCCGCGGTGGGGGCTGGCCCAGGGCGCTTCGCCCCCGCCGGGGGTTTTGTGCGGGCGCGTTGCCGCGGCTCGGCGGCGGCGCCTCTTGCGGCGCGGGCCGCTGCGGACCTCCCGGTCCCTTTTCCCTTTGCCCAGGCCCCAGAGCGGGGCCCCGGCGAGCTGGCGCCCTCGGCGGTCTCGCGCTGCCGGTTCCCCCCCGTCCGGGGCCGGTTTCGGGTGGCGTGACCGCGTCCGAGCGGCGGCGGGCGTCGCTCGGCGTCTCCGGCTCCGGTCCCTCGCCGGAGGGCACCCTGCCACCGGCTGCGGCTGTCCCGGTCCCGGGCCCTGCCCGCGGGCTTCCCCGTTCGCCTTCCCGGCGCGTGCCGGGTGGGGGACGGGCGGGCAGCCGGGGGCGTCCCACCCCCGGTCTCCGCGTGGAAACGGGGAGAGCGGGGGCCCGCCCCCCGGCTCAGCGCCGTCCGCTGTCCGCCTGGCCGCGGGGCCACGGAAGGGGTCGAGCGAGCGAAGCCGGCGGCGCGGTGGCGCCGGGGGAGGATGGAAGGGGCTCGTGCCGCTGGGGTTTGTCGGTCGGCGGGTGCGCCGCCCGGCGAGGGCCGGCGGGTCGCCGCGGTGGCGTCCCACGTGGGCTCGGGCTTTCCGTCTCGCAAGCCGTTTTCCGTCCCCCGCGGCGGGGGGGGTTCGGTGGCGAGAGGAAGCCGCCCGAGGGCGCGAGCCGGCCGGGGCTCGGCCCCGGGGCCAAAGCGGGGGAAAAGAAAGTCCGGGATGGGCCGCAGCGGTGGCGGCGTTGGAGGGGCCGGTGCGGAGGCGCGCGCGCGCTCTCCTCCGGCGGGGTTGTGCGCCCGGCCCCCCTCGCTCCCCGGGGCGGGGGGGGGGGGGGTCTCCGCTGCCTCGCTTCGTGGCGTCTCCGCGACGGCACGGGGCGGCCAGCGAGAGACACACCCCCCTCCCCGCCGTTGGGTGGGGAAGCGAAGGGGGTTTTATTTCCCCGTGCACGCGAGGCGAGGCCGGGTTCGGGGCACGTTCCCGGCGGCGCGCGGCGGGCCTCCTCCGCGCCGAGGTCGGAGCGAGCCCGGGCGCCTGGTCCGGCCCCGAAGCGCCACAAGGTGCGTTTTTCCCTCCTCGGGGGAGGGAAAAAAGCCGGGAGCGCGGGCTCCCCGCCCCTTGCTTTTGCCGCTTCGGGGTTTCGTTTTATTTTCCCCCCCTCTCCTGTGCTTGTACGGTCAATGTGAGGCGAGCGGCCGCCGTGCCGCGCTCTCCGAGGGGCCGCTCCTTTGCGAGCGGTCCCGGCCCCTCCGCGCTGGCGGGGCGGTGCCGAAAAGCCAGACAACTCTTAGCGGTGGATCACTCGGCTCGTGCGTCGATGAAGAACGCAGCTAGCTGCGAGAATTAATGTGAATTGCAGGACACATTGATCATCGACACTTCGAACGCACTTGCGGCCCCGGGTTCCTCCCGGGGCTACGCCTGTCTGAGCGTCGCTTGACGATCAATCGCCGCCTCGGTGCCCGCCGAGCGGCGCGGCTGGGGTCGCCTCGCAGGCTCTCCCCCGGGCGGGGAGGGGCCTTCGTCCCCCTAAGTGCAGACTCGGGGAGCGCTCCGTAGCTCCCCGCTCCCGGAGCGCCCGCTCTCGCGGAGTTCGTCCCGCCGGGGCTTCGCCGGCAGGGGTTCCCCGTTGGTCCAGCGACGCCCGGTGGGGCGTTGGGGGAGACGAGAGCCCGGTTGGGGGAGGAGGCGCGGGCCTCGCCCCCCCCGGCACTCCCGCGCGGGCGCGGCTGTCTGCGGGTGGGTACCGCGGGGGTACCGTGCCGTGCTGCCGCGTCCGCGCGCGCGTCTGCCGTGGGCG
>NW_027142905.1:55000-65000 GCF_026170545.1 Melanerpes formicivorus
GTAGACGTGCTCTCCATGGCGAGGGGGGACTTAGTGCACTGAGCCGTGCGGCAGGAGGTAGACGTGCTCCCCGCGGCCGGGCGGGCACTTAGCGCGCGGAGGCTGGAACCGCGGGGTAGACGTGGTCCCCGGGACGAGGGCCGCCTGGTATCGCCCGCCCGGCCCCCAACCCCCCCCCCCCCGCGGCGGCGTAAATGAAGAGAGGCAGTCGGCATGAAACCTTCTTTTATTAAGTGTTGTTTTCATCGAGCGTCTTTCATTAAAGGTTGTGTTCTGAAGCAGTCTTTTCTTCAACAGCGCTGTTCTCCGGGGAGAAGGTCTGCCGGCATCTCTAGAAATCTCCCCCCGCCCCTGACCGCCTCCCCCCCCCGCCCCCGTTGCCGGTTTGCGCGGCGCCCCCCCCTCCCGACGTTGCCTCTTGCCGCTACCCCCGCCCCCCCCCCGCTGCCGGTTTGCGCGGAGCCCCCCCTCCCGACGTTGCCTCTTGCCGCTACCCCCCGCCCCCCCCCCGCTGCCGGTTTGCGCGGAGCTCCCCCTTCCCGCCGTTGCCTCTTGCCGCTACCCCCCGCCCCCCCCCCGCTGCCGGTTTGCGCGGAGCCCCCCCTTCCCGCCGTTGCCTCTTGCCGCTACCCCCCGCCCCCCCCCCGCTGCCGGTTTGCGCGGAGCCCCCCCTTCCCGCCGTTGCCTCTTGCCGCTACCCCCCGCCCCCCCCCCGCTGCCGGTTTGCGCGGAGCCCCCCCTTCCCGCCGTTGCCTCTTGCCGCTACCCCCCGCCCCCCCCCCGCTGCCGGTTTGCGCGGAGGCCCCCCTTCCCGCCGTTGCCTCTTGCCGTTACCCCCGCCCCCCCCCCGCTGCCGGTTTGCGCGGAGCGCCCCCGCCTGCCGTTGCCTCTCGCCGCGGCCACCACCGCCCCCTCCACACCCCCGGGCCCCCGTTACCGGTTTGCGCGGAGCCCCCCCTCCCGACGTTGCCTCTTGCCGCTGCTGCCACCCCCAGCTCCCCACACCCCCCGGCTCCCGTTAGCGGTTTGCGCGGAGCCCCCCCTTCCCCCCTTCGCGGGCTGCCGCTTCCCTCCCGGGCTGCCCGGCTGCTCTCTAACCCCTGCGACCGAGGCGGCGCTGTTAGGGCGGCCGTGCCGGTGCCCCTTGCCGCAGCTAGCCTCTCGCCGCTGCCCCTCCCGTCCGTCGTCCCCCGTCCCCAAAAACTTGCTGCTCTCCACGCTGGAGCCTGCACGGGGGAGGTTGCGCTCCGCTCCTCCGGCCCTAAAGCCGCCCTCGCCCGCCCCCCGGCTTGCCGCTTGGCTCGGCTGCCCGCCCGCCCGCTAATCCCCCCAACGCCCCCACCCCAGAAACACCCCAGCCCTACCGCATGCCGCTCCCCCCTCTCCCCGCTCTCGCTGACCGCTGCCACCCCCCCCCACCCCTCCCCCCCGAAACAAACCCCCCAGCCCTACCGCATGCCGCTCCCCCTCTCTCCCTAGCCTGCCCCCCCCGCCGTCGCTTGCTGCCGCCGCCGCCGCCGCCGCCGCCGCCGCCGCCGCCGGGACCCGCCTCGGTCTGGTGGCGCGCGCTCGGAGATCCCCGGCTACCCGTCCGTCCGTCCGTCCCTCCCTCCCGCCCCGCCCCGGGGGAGGGCCCGGGGCAGCGCGGGCAGGCGGGGAGCAAAAAAAGGCGCGGGCGCCAAAAAACGTCGGGGTCCCGGGGTGGCGGAGGGGGGCGGCGGCGGGGGCGGCGGCGGGTACACGGCGCCGGGTCCAGGGCGCCGGGTCCAGCCCGTCCCGGGGCGGGGACAGGTGGTGTCGTCCGTCCCCGCCCCCGTAACCTGCTCTGAAGCATCCGCTTCCCGCCGCGGTTCGCCCTCCACCCCCCCCGCCGCACACGCAGCTGCCGCTTCCCGCCGCCTCTGCCCCCCGCCCCGGGATCAACCACCCGCCGGGTCCAGCCGGTCCCGGTCCCGGGAACCTGCTCCCGGGGCCAGCCGGAGCCACGCCCCCTCCTCTGACGCTTCCAGCTGCCGCCTCCCCTCCCACCCCCCAAACTCACACTGGCCCTCGCCGGCCCGCCCACCCGCCTACCTGCTTGCCCGCCGCCGCTGGGTGGCGTGCCGGACACTCTCGCACACAGGTACACAGACAGGGACACAGGGACACAGGCACTCAGGCACACAGGGACACAGGGACACAGGGACACAAGGACACAGGGACACAGGCACTCAGGCACTCAGGCACTCAGGGACACAGGGACACAGGGACACAGGCACTCAGGCACTCAGGGACACAGGGACACAGGGACACAGGGACACAGGGACACAGGGACACAGGCACTCAGGCACTCAGGGACACAGGGACACAGGGACACAGGCACTCAGGCACACAGGGACACAGGTGGCGGGCCGGAGGCCTCTCTCCACTGTGTGGCAGGGGTCCAAGAGCCACCCCAGCCCAACCCAGAGGGTCTTTTGCACCTCTCTAGAGGCCACCCAGAGACCCCAGGCCGCAGCAGAAGCCTCCCCCGCATGCTCTGCAGGCTTCCGACCCACCCCAGGCCGCACCAGAAGCCTCCCCCGCAAGCTCTGCAGGCTTCCGACCCACCCCAGGCCGCAGCAGAAGCCTCTCCCGCACGCTCTGCAGGCTTCCGACCCACCCCAGGCCGCAGCAGAAGCCTCTCCCGCACGCTCTGCAGGCTTCTCAGCCACCCCAGGCCGCAGCAGAAGCCTCTCCCGCACGCTCTGCAGGCTTCTCAGCCACCCCAGGCCGCACCAGAAGCCTCTCCCGCACGCTCTTCAGGCTTCTCAGCCACCCCAGGCCGCACCAGAAGCCTCCCCCGCACGCTCTGCAGGCTTCTCAGCCACCCCAGGCCGCACCAGAAGCCTCCCCCGCAAGCTCTGCAGGCTTCCGACCCACCCCAGGCCGCAGCAGAAGCCTCCCCCGCACGCTCTGCAGGCTTCCGACCCACCCCAGGCCGCAGCAGAAGCCTCTCCCGCACGCTCTGCAGGCTTCTCAGCCACCCCAGGCCGCAGCAGAAGCCTCTCCCGCACGCTCTGCAGGCTTCTCAGCCACCCCAGGCCGCACCAGAAGCCTCTCCCGCACGCTCTTCAGGCTTCTCAGCCACCCCAGGCCGCAGCAGAAGCCTCTCCCGCACGCTCTGCAGGCTTCTCAGCCACCCCAGGCCGCACCAGAAGCCTCCCCCGCACGCTCTGCAGGCTTCCCACCCACCCCAGGCCGCAGCAGAAGCCTCTCCCGCACGCCCTGCAGGCTTCTCAGCCACCCCAGGCCGCAGCAGAAGCCTCTCCCGCACGCTCTGCAGGCTTCTCAGCCACCCCAGGCCGCAGCAGAAGCCTCTCCCGCACGCTCTGCAGGCTTCTCAGCCACCCCAGGCCGCAGCAGAAGCCTCTCCCGCACGCTCTGCAGGCTTCTCAGCCACCCCAGGCCGCAGCAGAAGCCTCTCCCGCACGCTCTGCAGGCTTCTCAGCCACCCCAGGCCGCACCAGAAGCCTCTCCCGCACGCTCTGCAGGCTTCCGTCCCACCCCAGGCCGCACCAGAAGCCTCCCCCGCACGCTCTGCAGGCTTCCGTCCCACCCCAGGCCGCACCAGAAGCCTCCCCCGCACGCTCTGCAGGCTTCTCAGCCACCCCAGGCCGCAGCAGAAGCCTCCCCCGCACGCTCTGCAGGCTTCTCAGCCACCCCAGGCCGCAGCAGAAGCCTCCCCCGCACGCACTGCAGGCTTCTCAGCCACCCCAGGCCGCAGCAGAAGCCTCTCCCGCACGCTCTGCAGGCTTCTCAGCCACCCCAGGCCCCAACAGAAGCCTCTCCCGCACGCTCTGCAGGCTTCCGACCCACCCCAGGCCGCACCAGAAGCCTCCCCCGCACGCTCTGTAGGCTTCTGACCCACCCCAGGCCCCAACAGAAGCCTCCCCCCGCACGCTCTGCAGGCTTCTCAGCCACCCCAGGCCGCAGCAGAAGCCTCTCCCGCACGCTCTGCAGGCTTCTCAGCCACCCCAGGCCGCACCAGAAGCCTCTCCCGCACGCTCTGCAGGCTTCTCAGCCACCCCAGGCCGCAGCAGAAGCCTCTCCCGCACGCTCTGCAGGCTTCCGACCCACCCCAGGCCGCACCAGAAGCCTCCCCCGCACGCTCTGCAGGCTTCTCCGCCACCACAGGCCGCACCAGAGGATCTTTTGCACCTCTCTGGACGCCACCCAGAGACTCCAGGCCGCACCAGAGGCCCCCCCCCCCAACCATTTACAGGCTGCAGTGCCAGCCTAGGCCCCGCTGGCAGCCTCCCTTGTCTGCTTTGGAAGGCCTCCCATCCACTCCAGACCTGCCTGGAGGCCTCCCTCGACTGCTCCCGGGGCCCTCGAAGCCACCCTAGGCCTTTCTGGAGGACCTGCTCGACCGCTCGGGCGGCTTCTGACGCACCCTCGGCCATCCGGCGCCCAGCAGCTCCCAGGGCCAGGCACCGGCCTCCCCCTCCGGCCGCCCCTGGGGCCGGGGGTGGCTCGGACTCGGCGCCCCCAACGTGTCGTCCCGTCCCCCCCCCGCCCCGCACCGCCGAACATTCGCTGCAGCCGAGGGCTTGCCGCTCGACGCCTACCCCACCCGCCCAGCCCCCCGCTGCGGCCCGGCGCTGCCCCGGCCGCTGCGCCCCGCCTCTCATCGCTCCCCCCACCCGGCAACCGGCCGCCGGGCACGGCAAGTCCCAGGGCAGGGAACAGGTGCTGCCGGGACCCCCGTGCTGGCTGCCGGCTTCCCGGGGCTGCCCCGGGCACGGACAGGTCGCCCCCCCCGCCCCGGCGAATGTTCACCGAACCGGCTGCCGGCTGCCTTCGAGCACCCCCCGCCCCCCGCCACTATCGTCCCCCCCCGCCCCCCCTCCGCCTCCGCTGCCGCTTCTCCCCGCACCGCCTCCACTGCCTCCCCCCGCCGCCGGCGAACGAGTCGCCGGATCCGTAGGGTGCCGGGAGCCCGAACGGCGAGCGGCTCCGGCTGCTGCCGGGACCGCGGGGATTCGAGCCGCTCCGGCCGCGGCCGGGACCCCCGTGCCGGAAGCCGGCATCCCGGGACGGCCCCGGGACGGCCCCGGTCGCCGGCCGGGTGACGTTCAGCGAAGCGGCTGCCGCCAGTCTTTGGGCCTCCCCCGTGCCGGGGCCGCGGGGATTCGAGCCGGTCCGGCCGCGGCCGGGATCCCGGGCCGGACGATGGCTTCCCGGGCCGGTCCCGGTCGCCTCCCGGGTGACGTTCACCGAAGCGGCTGCCGGCTGTCTTCGAGCCCCCCCCCCCCCTCCGCCTCCGCTGCCGCTTCTCCCCGCACCCCCTCCACTGCCTCCCCCCGCCGCCGGCGAACGAGTCGCCGGATCTGTAGGGTGCCGGGAGCCCGAACGGCGAGCGGCTCCGGCTGCTGCCGGGACCGCGGGGATTCGAGCCGCTCCGGCCGCGGCCGGGACCCCGTGCCGGAAGCCGGCATCCCCGGACGGCCCCGGGACGGCCCCGGTCGCCGGCCGGGTGACGTTCACCGAAGCGGCTGCCGGCTGTCTTCGAGCCCCCCCCCCCTCCGCCTCCGCTGCCGCTTCTGCCCGCACCCCCTCCACTGCCTCCCCCCGCCGCCGGCGAACGAGTCGGCGGATCCGTAGGGTGCCGGGAGCCCGAACGGCGAGCGGCTCCGGCTGCTGCCGGGACCGCGGGGATTCGAGCCGCTCCGGCCGCGGCCGGGACCCCGTGCCGGAAGCCGGCATCCCGGGACGGCCCCGGGACGGCCCCGATCGCCTCCTGGGTGACGTTCAGCGAAGCGGCTGCCGCCAGTCTTTGGGCCTCCCCCGTGCCGGGGCCGCGGGGATTCGAGCCGGTCCGGCCGCGGCCGGGATCCCGGGCCGGACGATGGCTTCCCGGGCCGGTCCCGGTCGCCTCCCGGGTGACGTTCACCGAAGCGGCTGCCGGCTGTCTTCGAGCCCCCCCCCCCCCTCCGCCTCCGCTGCCGCTTCTCCCCGCACCCCCTCCACTGCCTCCCCCCGCCGCCGGCGAACGAGTCGCCGGATCTGTAGGGTGCCGGGAGCCCGAACGGCGAGCGGCTCCGGCTGCTGCCGGGACCGCGGGGATTCGAGCCGCTCCGGCCGCGGCCGGGACCCCGTGCCGGAAGCCGGCATCCCCGGACGGCCCCGGGACGGCCCCGGTCGCCGGCCGGGTGACGTTCACCGAAGCGGCTGCCGGCTGTCTTCGAGCCCCCCCCCCCTCCGCCTCCGCTGCCGCTTCTGCCCGCACCCCCTCCACTGCCTCCCCCCGCCGCCGGCGAACGAGTCGGCGGATCCGTAGGGTGCCGGGAGCCCGAACGGCGAGCGGCTCCGGCTGCTGCCGGGACCGCGGGGATTCGAGCCGCTCCGGCCGCGGCCGGGACCCCGTGCCGGAAGCCGGCATCCCGGGACGGCCCCGGGACGGCCCCGGTCGCCGGCCGGGTGACGTTCAGCGAAGCGGCTGCCGCCAGTCTTTGGGCCTCCCCCGTGCCGGGGCCGCGGGGCTTCGAGCCGGTCCGGCCGCGGCCGGGATCCGGGGCCGGACGATGGCTTCCCGGGCCGGTCCCGGTCGCCTCCCGGGTGACGTTCACCGAAGCGGCTGACGGCTGTCTTCGAGCCCCCCCCCCCCCTCCGCCTCCGCGGCCGCTTCTGCCCGCACCCCCTCCACTGCCTCCCCCCGCCGCCCGCGAACGAGTCGCCGGATCTGTAGGGTGCCGGGAGCCCGAACGGCGAGCGGCTCCGGCTGCTGCCGGGACCGCGGGGATTCGAGCCGCTCCGGCCGCGGCCGGGACCCCGTGCCGGAAGCCGGCATCCCCGGACGGCCCCGGGACGGCCCCGGTCGCCGGCCGGGTGACGTTCACCGAAGCGGCTGCCGGCTGTCTTCGAGCCCCCCCCCCCCTCCGCCTCCGCTGCCGCTTCTCCCCGCACCCCCTCCACTGCCTCCCCCCGCCGCCGGCGAACGAGTCGGCGGATCCATACCGTCCCGAGAGCCCGAGGCGGCGGCACCCAGTGCGGGTCCGGCCGAGGCCGGGACCCCGTGCCTGTCGCAGGCTTCCCGGGACGGCCCCGGAACGGCCGCGGTCGCCGGCCGGGTGACGTTCTCCGAAGCGGCTGCCGGCTGTCTTCGAGCCCCCCCCCCCCCTCCGCCTCCGCTGCCGCTTCTGCCCGCACCCCCTCCACTGCCTCCCCCCGCCGCCGGCGAACGAGTCGCCGGATCCGTAGGGTGCCGGGAGCCCGAACGGCGAGCGGCTCCGGCTGCTGCCGGGACCGCGGGGATTCGAGCCGCTCCGGCCGCGGCCGGGACCCCGTGCCGGAAGCCGGCATCCCGGGACGGCCCCGGGACGGCCCCGGTCGCCGGCCGGGTGACGTTCAGCGAAGCGGCTGCCGCCAGTCTTTGGGCCTCCCCCGTGCCGGGGCCGCGGGGCTTCGAGCCGGTCCGGCCGCGGCCGGGATCCGGGGCCGGACGATGGCTTCCCGGGCCGGTCCCGGTCGCCTCCCGGGTGACGTTCACCGAAGCGGCTGACGGCTGTCTTCGAGCCCCCCCCCCCCCTCCGCCTCCGCGGCCGCTTCTGCCCGCACCCCCTCCACTGCCTCCCCCCCGCCGCCCGCGAACGAGTCGCCGGATCTGTAGGGTGCCGGGAGCCCGAACGGCGAGCGGCTCCGGCTGCTGCCGGGACCCGCGGGGATTCGAGCCGCTCCGGCCGCGGCCGGGACCCCGTGCCGGAAGCCGGCATCCCCGGACGGCCCCGGGACGGCCCCGGTCGCCGGCCGGGTGACGTTCACCGAAGCGGCTGCCGGCTGTCTTCGAGCCCCCCCCCCCCTCCGCCTCCGCTGCCGCTTCTCCCCGCACCCCCTCCACTGCCTCCCCCCGCCGCCGGCGAACGAGTCGGCGGATCCATACCGTCCCGAGAGCCCGAGGCGGCGGCACCCAGTGCGGGTCCGGCCGAGGCCGGGACCCCGTGCCTGTCGCAGGCTTCCCGGGACGGCCCCGGAACGGCCGCGGTCGCCGGCCGGGTGACGTTCTCCGAAGCGGCTGCCGGCTGTCTTCGAGCCCCCCCCCCCCCCTCCGCCTCCGCTGCCGCTTCTGCCCGCACCTCCTTCACTGCCTCCCCCCGCCGCCGGCGAACGAGTCGCCGGATCCGTAGGGTGCCGGGAGCCCGAACGGCGAGCGGCTCCGGCTGCTGCCGGGACCGCGGGGATTCGAGCCGCTCCGGCCGCGGCCGGGACCCCGTGCCGGATGCCGGCATCCCGGGACGGCCCCGGGACGGCCCCGGTCGCCGGCCGGGTGACGTTCAGCGAAGCGGCTGCCGCCAGTCTTTGGGCCTCCCCCGTGCCGGGGCCGCGGGGCTTCGAGTCGGTCCGGCCGCGGCTGGGACCCCGTGCCTGTTCCAGGCTTCCCGGGACGGCCCCGGAACGGCCGCGGTCGCCGGCCGGGTGACGTTCACCGAGGCGACTGCCGGCTGTCTTCGAGCCCCCCCCCCCCCTGCCGGAGCCGCGGGGATACGAGCCGGTCCGGCCGCGGCCGGGACCCCCGTGCCGGAAGCCGGCATCCCGGGACGGCCCCGGGACGGCCCCGATCGCCTCCTGGGTGACGTTCACCGAAGCGGCTGCCGGCTGTCTTCGAGCCCCCCCCCCTCCGCCTCCGCTGCCGCTTCTCCCCGCACCCCCTCCACTGCCTCCCCCCGCCGCCCGTGAACGAGTCGCCGGATCTGTAGGGGGCCGGGAGCCCGAGGCGGCGAGCGGCTCCGGCTGCTGCCGGGACCGCGAGGCTTCGAGCCGGTCCGGCCGCGGCCGGGATCTCGTGCCGAACGTCGTCTTCCCGGGACGGTCCCGGGAGGGCCCCAGTCTCCTCCCGGGTGACGTTCACCGAAGCGGCTGCCGGCTGTCTTCGAGCCCCCACCCCTGCCGTGGCCGCGGGGATTCGCCCCGGTCCGGCAGCTGACGGTTCCCTGTGTCGGACGCCGGCTTCCCGGGACTGCCCCGGGACAGCCCCGGTCGCCTCCCGGGTGACGTTCACCGAAGCTGCTGCCGCCTGTCTTTGTCCCCCCCCCCCCGTGCTCTCCCTCAGGCGGGAGGTAGACGTGCTCTCCCTCGGCGAGTAGACGTGCTCTCCCTCGGCGAGTAGACGTGCTCTCCCTCGGCGAGTAGACGTGCTCTCCCTCGGCGAGTAGACGTGCTCTCCCTCGGCGAGTAGACGTGCTCTCCCTGGGCGAGTAGACGTGCTCTCCCTGGGCGAGTAGACGTGCTCTCCCTGGGCGAGTAGACGTGCTCTCCCTCGGCGAGTAGACGTGCTCTCCCTGGGCGAGTAGACGTGCTCTCCCTGGGCGAGTAGACGTGCTCTCCCTGGGCGAGTAGACGTGCTCTCCCTCGGCGAGTAGACGTGCTCTCCCTGGGCGAGTAGACGTGCTCTCCCTGGGCGAGTAGACGTGCTCTCCCTGGGCGAGTAGACGTGCTCTCCCTGGGCGAGTAGACGTGCTCTCCCTCGGCGAGTAGACGTGCTCTCCCTCGGCGAGTAGACGTGCTCTCCCTCGGCGAGTAGACGTGCTCTCCCTCGGTGAGTAGACGTGCTCTCCGCGGAGATCGCGCTTGTCGCCAAGGGGTCGCTGTTGCGCTCTGCCTCCGCCTACGTCATCGTAAAAGCCGGCGTGATTTCTGCGACCTGCCGCTGGGCGGAGGTCGGCTGGTTGTGCGCTCGCGGAGCTGACGGCCCTCCAGTTCCGTATATGAGGGAACAAGCGACGCCGAGCACTCCCAGGGCAGCGCTGCCGAGCGGCTGCTCCAAGCCACCCGCCAGGCGGCTGGGCAGGGGTCCGTCTGGCTTCTCGGTGGCTTTCGCCCGGGTCAGAGAGGGGACCCGCGGGGCCGAACAAAGGCGCGGCGGTTTGGAGCGGCCGCTGGCGCACCCTCAGCGGTGTTGGATGGGTTTCGCTCGTCCGTGAGCCGGAGCCCAGCCCGGGCTCGGCAACGAAAGCGGGGAAAAGAAAAAAAGTTGACGAGTGGC
>NW_027142905.1:80000-87500 GCF_026170545.1 Melanerpes formicivorus
CCCCTTCGCGGGCTGCCGCTTCCCTCCCGGGCTGCCCGGCTGCTCTCTAACCCCTGCGACCGAGGCGGCGCTGTTAGGGCGGCCGTGCCGGTGCCCCTTGCCGCAGCTAGCCTCTCGCCGCTGCCCCTCCCGTCCGTCGTCCCCCGTCCCCAAAAACTTGCTGCTCTCCACGCTGGAGCCTGCACGGGGGAGGTTGCGCTCCGCTCCTCCGGCCCTAAAGCCGCCCTCGCCCGCCCCCCGGCTTGCCGCTTGGCTCGGCTGCCCGCCCCCCCCGCTAATCCCCCCAACGCCCCCTCCCCAAAAACACCCCAGCCCTACCGCATGCCGCTCCCCCTCTCCCCGCTCTCGCTGACCGCTGCCACCCCCCCCCCACCCCTCCCCCCCGAAACAAACCCCCCAGCCCTACCGCATGCCGCTCCCCCTCTCTCCCTAGCCTGCCCCCCCCGCCGTCGCTTGCTGCCGCCGCCGCCGCCGCCGCCGCCGCCGCCGGGACCCGCCTCGGTCTGGTGGCGCGCGCTCGGAGATCCCCGGCTACCCGTCCGTCCGTCCCTCCCTCCCGCCCCGCCCCGGGGGAGGGCCCGGGGCAGCGCGGGCAGGCGGGGAGCAAAAAAAGGCGCGGGCGCCAAAAAACGTCGGGGTCCCGGGGTGGCGGAGGGGGGCGGCGGCGGGGGGCGGCGGCGGGTACACGGCGCCGGGTCCAGGGCGCCGGGTCCAGCCCGTCCCGGGGCGGGGACAGGTGGTGTCGTCCGTCCCCGCCCCCGTAACCTGCTCTGAAGCATCCGCTTCCCGCCGCGGTTCGCCCTCCACCCCCCCGCCGCACACGCAGCTGCCGCTTCCCGCCGCCTCTGCCCCCCGCCCCGGGATCAACCACCCGCCGGGTCCAGCCGGTCCCGGTCCCGGGAACCTGCTCCCGGGGCCAGCCGGAGCCACGCCCCCTCCTCTGACGCTTCCAGCTGCCGCCTCCCCTCCCACCCCCCAAACTCACACTGGCCCTCGCCGGCCCGCCCACCCGCCTACCTGCTTGCCCGCCGCCGCTGGGTGGCGTGCCGGACACTCTCGCACACAGGTACACAGACAGGGACACAGGGACACAGGCACTCAGGCACACAGGGACACAGGGACACAGGGACACAAGGACACAGGGACACAGGCACTCAGGCACTCAGGCACTCAGGGACACAGGGACACAGGGACACAGGCACTCAGGCACTCAGGGACACAGGGACACAGGGACACAAGGACACAGGGACACAGGCACTCAGGCACTCAGGGACACAGGGACACAGGGACACAGGCACTCAGGCACTCAGGGACACAGGGACACAGGGACACAAGGACACAGGGACACAGGCACTCAGGCACTCAGGGACACAGGGACACAGGGACACAGGCACTCAGGCACTCAGGGACACAGGGACACAGGGACACAAGGACACAGGGACACAGGCACTCAGGCACTCAGGCACTCAGGGACACAGGGACACAGGGACACAGGGACACAGGCACTCAGGCACACAGGGACACAGGTGGCGGGCCGGAGGCCTCTCCCCACTGTGTGGCAGGGGTCCAAGAGCCACCCCAGCCCAACCCAGAGGGTCTTTTGCACCTCTCTAGAGGCCACCCAGAGACCCCAGGCCGCAGCAGAAGCCTCCCCCGCATGCTCTGCAGGCTTCCGACCCACCCCAGGCCGCACCAGAAGCCTCCCCCGCAAGCTCTGCAGGCTTCCGACCCACCCCAGGCCGCAGCAGAAGCCTCTCCCGCACGCTCTGCAGGCTTCCGACCCACCCCAGGCCGCAGCAGAAGCCTCTCCCGCACGCTCTGCAGGCTTCCGACCCACCCCAGGCCGCAGCAGAAGCCTCTCCCGCACGCTCTGCAGGCTTCCGACCCACCCCAGGCCGCAGCAGAAGCCTCTCCCGCACGCTCTGCAGGCTTCCGACCCACCCCAGGGCGCAGCAGAAGCCTCTCCCGCACGCTCTGCAGGCTTCTCAGCCACCCCAGGCCGCACCAGAAGCCTCTCCCGCACGCTCTGCAGGCTTCTCAGCCACCCCAGGCCGCACCAGAAGCCTCTCCCGCACGCTCTGCAGACTTCTCAGCCACCCCAGGCCGCACCAGAAGCCTCCCCCGCACGCTCTGCAGGCTTCTCAGCCACCCCAGGCCGCAGCAGAAGCCTCTCCCGCACGCTCTTCAGGCTTCTCAGCCACCCCAGGCCGCACCAGAAGCCTCTCCCGCACGCCCTGCAGGCTTCTCAGCCACCCCAGGCCGCAGCAGAAGCCTCTCCCGCACGCTCTGCAGGCTTCTCACCCACCCCAGGCCGCAGCAGAAGCCTCCCCCGCACGCTCTGCAGGCTTCTCAGCCACCCCAGGCCGCACCAGAAGCCTCTCCCGCACGCCCTGCAGGCTTCTCAGCCACCCCAGGCCGCAGCAGAAGCCTCTCCCGCACGCTCTGCAGGCTTCTCAGCCACCCCAGGCCGCAGCAGAAGCCTCTCCCGCACGCTCTGCAGGCTTCTCAGCCACCCCAGGCCGCACCAGAAGCCTCTCCCGCACGCTCTGCAGGCTTCTCAGCCACCCCAGGCCGCAGCAGAAGCCTCTCCCGCACGCTCTGCAGGCTTCTCAGCCACCCCAGGCCGCACCAGAAGCCTCTCCCCGCACGCTCTGCAGGCTTCTCAGCCACCCCAGGCCGCAGCAGAAGCCTCTCCCCGCACGCTCTGCAGGCTTCCGACCCACCCCAGGCCGCAGCAGAAGCCTCTCCCGCACGCTCTGCAGGCTTCCGACCCACCCCAGGCCGCAACAGAAGCCTCTCCCGCACGCTCTGCAGGCTTCCGACCCACCCCAGGCCGCAGCAGAAGCCTCTCCCGCACGCTCTGCAGGCTTCCGTCCCACCCCAGGCCGCACCAGAAGCCTCCCCCGCACGCTCTGCAGGCTTCTCAGCCACCCCAGGCCGCACCAGAAGCCTCCCCCGCACGCTCTGCAGGCTTCTCAGCCACCCCAGGCCGCACCAGAAGCCTCCCCCGCACGCTCTGCAGGCTTCTCAGCCACCCCAGGCCGCACCAGAAGCCTCCCCCGCACGCTCTGCAGGCTTCTCAGCCACCCCAGGCCCCAACAGAAGCCTCTCCCGCACGCTCTGCAGGCTTCCGACCCACCCCAGGCCCCAACAGAAGCCTCTCCCGCACGCTCTGCAGGCTTCTCAGCCACCCCAGGCCGCAGCAGAAGCCTCTCCCGCACGCTCTGCAGGCTTCCGACCCACCCCAGGCCGCACCAGAAGCCTCCCCCGCACGCTCTGTAGGCTTCTGACCCACCCCAGGCCCCAACAGAAGCCTCCCCCGCACGCTCTGCAGGCTTCTCAGCCACCCCAGGCCGCACCAGAAGCCTCCCCCCGCACGCTCTGCAGGCTTCTCAGCCACCCCAGGCCGCAGCAGAAGCCTCTCCCGCACGCTCTGCAGGCTTCTCAGCCACCCCAGGCCGCACCAGAAGCCTCTCCCGCACGCTCTGCAGGCTTCCGACCCACCCCAGGCCGCACCAGAAGCCTCCCCCGCACGCTCTGCAGGCTTCTCCGCCACCACAGGCCGCACCAGAGGATCTTTTGCACCTCTCTGGACGCCACCCAGAGACTCCAGGCCGCACCAGAGGCCCCCCCCCCAACCATTTACAGGCTGCAGTGCCAGCCTAGGCCCCGCTGGCAGCCTCCCTTGTCTGCTTTGGAAGGCCTCCCATCCACTCCAGACCTGCCTGGAGGCCTCCCTCGACTGCTCCCGGGGCCCTCGAAGCCACCCTAGGCCTTTCTGGAGGACCTGCTCGACCGCTCGGGCGGCTTCTGACGCACCCTCGGCCATCCGGCGCCCAGCAGCTCCCAGGGCCAGGCACCGGCCTCCCCCTCCGGCCGCCCCTGGGGCCGGGGGTGGCTCGGACTCGGCGCCCCCAACGTGTCGTCCCGTCCCCCCCCCGCCCCGCACCGCCGAACATTCGCTGCAGCCGAGGGCTTGCCGCTCGACGCCTACCCCACCCGCCCAGCCCCCCGCTGCGGCCCGGCGCTGCCCCGGCCGCTGCGCCCCGCCTCTCATCGCTCCCCCCACCCGGCAACCGGCCGCCGGGCACGGCAAGTCCCAGGGCAGGGAACAGGTGCTGCCGGGACCCCCGTGCTGGCTGCCGGCTTCCCGGGGCTGCCCCGGGCACGGACAGGTCGCCCCCCCCGCCCCGGCGAATGTTCACCGAACCGGCTGCCGGCTGCCTTCGAGCACCCCCCGCCCCCCGCCACTATCGTCCCCCCCGCCCCCCCCTCCGCCTCCGCTGCCGCTTCTCCCCGCACCGCCTCCACTGCCTCCCCCCGCCGCCGGCGAACGAGTCGGCGGATCCGTAGGGTGCCGGGAGCCCGAACGGCGAGCGGCTCCGGCTGCTGCCGGGGCCGCGGGGCTTCGAGCCGCTCCGGCCGCGGCCGGGACCCCGTGCCGGAAGCCGGCATCCCGGGACGGCCCCGGGACGGCCCCGGTCGCCGGCCGGGTGACGTTCAGCGAAGCGGCTGCCGCCAGTCTTTGGGCCTCCCCCGTGCCGGGGCCGCGGGGCTTCGAGCCGGTCCGGCCGCGGCCGGGATCCCGGGCCGGACGATGGCTTCCCGGGCCGGTCCCGGTCGCCTCCCGGGTGACGTTCACCGAAGCGGCTGCCGGCTGTCTTCGAGCCCCCCCCCCCCCTCCGCCTCCGCTGCCGCTTCTCCCCGCACCCCCTCCACTGCCTCCCCCCGCCGCCGGCGAACGAGTCGCCGGATCTGTAGGGTGCCGGGAGCCCGAACGGCGAGCGGCTCCGGCTGCTGCCGGGACCGCGGGGATTCGAGCCGCTCCGGCCGCGGCCGGGACCCCGTGCCGGAAGCCGGCATCCCCGGACAGCCCCGGGACGGCCCCGGTCGCCGGCCGGGTGACGTTCACCGAAGCGGCTGCCGGCTGTCTTCGAGCCCCCCCCCCCCTCCGCCTCCACTGCCGCTTCTGCCCGCACCCCCTCCACTGCCTCCCCCCGCCGCCGGCGAACGAGTCGGCGGATCCGTAGGGTGCCGGGAGCCCGAACGGCGAGCGGCTCCGGCTGCTGCCGGGACCGCGGGGATTCGAGCCGCTCCGGCCGCGGCCGGGACCCCGTGCCGGAAGCCGGCATCCCGGGACGGCCCCGGGACGGCCCCGGTCGCCGGCCGGGTGACGTTCAGCGAAGCGGCTGCCGCCAGTCTTTGGGCCTCCCCCGTGCCGGGGCCGCGGGGCTTCGAGCCGGTCCGGCCGCGGCCGGGATCCCGGGCCGGACGATGGCTTCCCGGGCCGGTCCCGGTCGCCTCCCGGGTGACGTTCACCGAAGCGGCTGCCGGCTGTCTTCGAGCCCCCCCCCACCTCCGCCTCCGCTGCCGCTTCTGCCCGCACCCCCTCCACTGCCTCCCCCCGCCGCCGGCGAACGAGTCGCCGGATCTGTAGGGTGCCGGGAGCCCGAACGGCGAGCGGCTCCGGCTGCTGCCGGGGCCGCGGGGATTCGAGCCGCTCCGGCCGCGGCCGGGACCCCGTGCCGGAAGCCGGCATCCCCGGACAGCCCCGGGACGGCCCCGGTCGCCGGCCGGGTGACGTTCACCGAAGCGGCTGCCGGCTGTCTTCGAGCCCCCCCCCCCTCCGCCTCCGCTGCCGCTTCTGCCCGCACCCCCTCCACTGCCTCCCCCCGCCGCCGGCGAACGAGTCGGCGGATCCGTAGGGTGCCGGGAGCCCGAACGGCGAGCGGCTCCGGCTGCTGCCGGGACCGCGGGGATTCGAGCCGCTCCGGCCGCGGCCGGGACCCCGTGCCGGAAGCCGGCATCCCGGGACGGCCCCGGGACGGCCCCGGTCGCCGGCCGGGTGACGTTCAGCGAAGCGGCTGCCGCCAGTCTTTGGGCCTCCCCCGTGCCGGGGCCGCGGGGCTTCGAGCCGGTCCGGCCGCGGCCGGGATCCGGGGCCGGACGATGGCTTCCCGGGCCGGTCCCGGTCGCCTCCCGGGTGACGTTCACCGAAGCGGCTGACGGCTGTCTCCGAGCCCCCCCCCCCCCCCCCCCTCCGCCTCCGCTGCCGCTTCTGCCCGCACCCCCTCCACTGCCTCCCCCCGCCGCCCGCGAACGAGTCGCCGGATCTGTAGGGTGCCGGGAGCCCGAACGGCGAGCGGCTCCGGCTGCTGCCGGGACCGCGGGGATTCGAGCCGCTCCGGCCGCGGCCGGGACCCCGTGGCGGAAGCCAGCATCCCGGGACGGCCCCGGGACGGCCCCGATCGCCTCCTGGGTGACGTTCACCGAAGCGGCTGCCGGCTGTCTTCGAGCCCCCCCCCCCCTCCGCCTCCGCTGCCGCTTCTGCCCGCACCCCCTCCACTGCCTCCCCCCGCCGCCGGCGAACGAGTCGGCGGATCCATACCGTCCCGAGAGCCCGAGGCGGCGGCACCCAGTGCGGGTCCGGCCGAGGCCGGGACCCCGTGCCTGTCGCAGGCTTCCCGGGACGGCCCCGGAACGGCCGCGGTCGCCGGCCGGGTGACGTTCACCGAAGCGGCTGCCGGCTGTCTTCGAGCCCCCCCCCCCCTCCGCCTCCGCTGCCGCTTCTGCCCGCACCTCCTTCACTGCCTCCCCCCGCCGCCCGCGAACGAGTCGGCGGATCCGTAGGGTGCCGGGAGCCCGAAGGGCGAGCGGCTCCGGCTGCTGCCGGGACCGCGGGGATTCGAGCCGCTCCGGGCGCGGCCGGGACCACCGTGCCGGAAGCCGGCATCCCGGGACGGCCCCGGGACGGCCCCGGTCGCCGGCCGGGGTGACGTTCAGCGAAGCGGCTGCCGCCAGTCTTTGGGCCTCCCCCGTGCCGGGGCCGCGGGGCTTCGAGTCGGTCCGGCCGCGGCTGGGACCCCGTGCCTGTCGCAGGCTTCCCGGGACGGCCCCGGAACGGCCGCGGTCGCCGGCCGGGTGACGTTCACCGAGGCGACTGCCGGCTGTCTTCGAGCCCCCACCCCTGCCGTGGCCGCGGGGATTCGCCCCGGTCCGGCAGCTGACGGTTCCCTGTGTCGGACGCCGGCTTCCCGGGACTGCCCCGGGACAGCCCCGGTCGCCTCCCGGGTGACGTTCACCGAAGCTGCTGCCGCCTGTCTTTGTCCCCCCCCCCCCGTGCTCTCCCTCAGGCGGGAGGTAGACGTGCTCTCCCTGGGCGAGTAGACGTGCTCTCCCTGGGCGAGTAGACGTGCTCTCCCTGGGCGAGTAGACGTGCTCTCCCTCGGCGAGTAGACGTGCTCTCCCTCGGCGAGTAGACGTGCTCTCCCTGGGCGAGTAGACGTGCTCTCCCTCGGCGAGTAGACGTGCTCTCCCTCGGCGAGTAGACGTGCTCTCCCTCGGCGAGTAGACGTGCTCTCCCTGGGCGAGTAGACGTGCTCTCCCTCGGCGAGTAGACGTGCTCTCCCTGGGCGAGTAGACGTGCTCTCCCTGGGCGAGTAGACGTGCTCTCCCTGGGCGAGTAGACGTGCTCTCCCTGGGCGAGTAGACGTGCTCTCC
>NW_027142905.1:102500-112500 GCF_026170545.1 Melanerpes formicivorus
CCCCGCCTGCCGTTGCCTCTTGCCGCGGCCGCCACCGCCCCCCCCCACACCCCCCGGCCCCCGTTACCGGTTTGCGCGGAGCCCCCCCTCCCGACGTTGCCTCTTGCCGCTGCTGCCACCCCCAGCTCCCCACACCCCCCGGCTCCCGTTAGCGGTTTGCGCGGAGCCCCCCCTTCCCCCCTTCGCGGGCTGCCGCTTCCCTCCCGGGCTGCCCGGCTGCTCTCTAACCCCTGCGACCGAGGCGGCGCTGTTAGGGCGGCCGTGCCGGTGCCCCTTGCCGCAGCTAGCCTCTCGCCGCTGCCCCTCCCGTCCGTCGTCCCCCGTCCCCAAAAACTTGCTGCTCTCCACGCTGGAGCCTGCACGGGGGAGGTTGCGCTCCGCTCCTCCGGCCCTAAAGCCGCCCTCGCCCGCCCCCCGGCTTGCCGCTTGGCTCGGCTGCCCGCCCCCCCCGCTAATCCCCCCAACGCCCCCTCCCCAAAAACACCCCAGCCCTACCGCATGCCGCTCCCCCTCTCCCCGCTCTCGCTGACCGCTGCCACCCCCCCCCACCCCTCCCCCCCGAAACAAACCCCCCAGCCCTACCGCATGCCGCTCCCCCTCTCTCCCTAGCCTGCCCCCCCCGCCGTCGCTTGCTGCCGCCGCCGCCGCCGCCGCCGCCGGGACCCCGCCTCGGTCTGGTGGCGCGCGCTCGGAGATCCCCGGCTACCCGTCCGTCCGTCCCTCCCTCCCGCCCCGCCCCGGGGGAGGGCCCGGGGCAGCGCGGGCAGGCGGGGAGCAAAAAAAGGCGCGGGCGCCAAAAAAACGTCGGGGTCCCGGGGTGGCGGAGGGGGGCGGCGGCGGGGGCGGCGGCGGGTACACGGCGCCGGGTCCAGGGCGCCGGGTCCAGCCCGTCCCGGGGCGGGGACAGGTGGTGTCGTCCGTCCCCGCCCCCGTAACCTGCTCTGAAGCATCCGCTTCCCGCCGCGGTTCGCCCTCCACCCCCCCGCCGCACACGCAGCTGCCGCTTCCCGCCGCCTCTGCCCCCCGCCCCGGGATCAACCACCCGCCGGGTCCAGCCGGTCCCGGTCCCGGGAACCTGCTCCCGGGGCCAGCCGGAGCCACGCCCCCTCCTCTGACGCTTCCAGCTGCCGCCTCCCCTCCCACCCCCCAAACTCACACTGGCCCTCGCCGGCCCGCCCACCCGCCTACCTGCTTGCCCGCCGCCGCTGGGTGGCGTGCCGGACACTCTCGCACACAGGTACACAGACAGGGACACAGGGACACAGGCACTCAGGCACACAGGGACACAGGGACACAGGGACACAAGGACACAGGGACACAGGCACTCAGGCACTCAGGCACTCAGGGACACAGGGACACAGGGACACAGGCACTCAGGCACTCAGGGACACAGGGACACAGGGACACAAGGACACAGGGACACAGGCACTCAGGCACTCAGGGACACAGGGACACAGGGACACAGGCACTCAGGCACTCAGGGACACAGGGACACAGGGACACAAGGACACAGGGACACAGGCACTCAGGCACTCAGGGACACAGGGACACAGGGACACAGGCACTCAGGCACTCAGGGACACAGGGACACAGGGACACAAGGACACAGGGACACAGGCACTCAGGCACTCAGGCACTCAGGGACACAGGGACACAGGGACACAGGGACACAGGCACTCAGGGACACAGGCACTCAGGCACACAGGGACACAGGTGGCGGGCCGGAGGCCTCTCCCCACTGTGTGGCAGGGGTCCAAGAGCCACCCCAGCCCAACCCAGAGGGTCTTTTGCACCTCTCTAGAGGCCACCCAGAGACCCCAGGCCGCAGCAGAAGCCTCCCCCGCATGCTCTGCAGGCTTCCGACCCACCCCAGGCCGCACCAGAAGCCTCCCCCGCAAGCTCTGCAGGCTTCCGACCCACCCCAGGCCGCAGCAGAAGCCTCTCCCGCACGCTCTGCAGGCTTCCGACCCACCCCAGGCCGCAGCAGAAGCCTCTCCCGCACGCTCTGCAGGCTTCCGACCCACCCCAGGCCGCAGCAGAAGCCTCTCCCGCACGCTCTGCAGGCTTCCGACCCACCCCAGGCCGCAGCAGAAGCCTCTCCCGCACGCTCTGCAGGCTTCCGACCCACCCCAGGGCGCAGCAGAAGCCTCTCCCGCACGCTCTGCAGGCTTCTCAGCCACCCCAGGCCGCACCAGAAGCCTCTCCCGCACGCTCTGCAGGCTTCTCAGCCACCCCAGGCCGCACCAGAAGCCTCTCCCGCACGCTCTGCAGGCTTCTCAGCCACCCCAGGCCGCACCAGAAGCCTCCCCCGCACGCTCTGCAGGCTTCTCAGCCACCCCAGGCCGCAGCAGAAGCCTCTCCCGCACGCTCTTCAGGCTTCTCAGCCACCCCAGGCCGCACCAGAAGCCTCTCCCGCACGCCCTGCAGGCTTCTCAGCCACCCCAGGCCGCAGCAGAAGCCTCTCCCGCACGCTCTGCAGGCTTCTCACCCACCCCAGGCCGCAGCAGAAGCCTCCCCCGCACGCTCTGCAGGCTTCTCAGCCACCCCAGGCCGCACCAGAAGCCTCTCCCGCACGCCCTGCAGGCTTCTCAGCCACCCCAGGCCGCAGCAGAAGCCTCTCCCGCACGCTCTGCAGGCTTCTCAGCCACCCCAGGCCGCAGCAGAAGCCTCTCCCGCACGCTCTGCAGGCTTCTCAGCCACCCCAGGCCGCAGCAGAAGCCTCTCCCGCACGCTCTGCAGGCTTCTCAGCCACCCCAGGCCGCACCAGAAGCCTCTCCCGCACGCTCTGCAGGCTTCTCAGCCACCCCAGGCCGCAGCAGAAGCCTCTCCCGCACGCTCTGCAGGCTTCTCAGCCACCCCAGGCCGCACCAGAAGCCTCTCCCGCACGCTCTGCAGGCTTCTCAGCCACCCCAGGCCGCAGCAGAAGCCTCTCCCGCACGCTCTGCAGGCTTCCGACCCACCCCAGGCCGCAGCAGAAGCCTCTCCCGCACGCTCTGCAGGCTTCCGACCCACCCCAGGCCGCAACAGAAGCCTCTCCCGCACGCTCTGCAGGCTTCCGACCCACCCCAGGCCGCAGCAGAAGCCTCTCCCGCACGCTCTGCAGGCTTCCGTCCCACCCCAGGCCGCACCAGAAGCCTCCCCCGCACGCTCTGCAGGCTTCTCAGCCACCCCAGGCCGCACCAGAAGCCTCCCCCGCACGCTCTGCAGGCTTCTCAGCCACCCCAGGCCGCACCAGAAGCCTCCCCCGCACGCTCTGCAGGCTTCTCAGCCACCCCAGGCCGCACCAGAAGCCTCCCCCGCACGCTCTGCAGGCTTCTCAGCCACCCCAGGCCCCAACAGAAGCCTCTCCCGCACGCTCTGCAGGCTTCCGACCCACCCCAGGCCCCAACAGAAGCCTCTCCCGCACGCTCTGCAGGCTTCTCAGCCACCCCAGGCCGCAGCAGAAGCCTCTCCCGCACGCTCTGCAGGCTTCCGACCCACCCCAGGCCGCACCAGAAGCCTCCCCCGCACGCTCTGTAGGCTTCTGACCCACCCCAGGCCCCAACAGAAGCCTCCCCCGCACGCTCTGCAGGCTTCTCAGCCACCCCAGGCCGCACCAGAAGCCTCCCCCGCACGCTCTGCAGGCTTCTCAGCCACCCCAGGCCGCAGCAGAAGCCTCTCCCGCACGCTCTGCAGGCTTCTCAGCCACCCCAGGCCGCACCAGAAGCCTCTCCCGCACGCTCTGCAGGCTTCCGACCCACCCCAGGCCGCACCAGAAGCCTCCCCCGCACGCTCTGCAGGCTTCTCCGCCACCACAGGCCGCACCAGAGGATCTTTTGCACCTCTCTGGACGCCACCCAGAGACTCCAGGCCGCACCAGAGGCCCCCCCCCCCAACCATTTACAGGCTGCAGTGCCAGCCTAGGCCCCGCTGGCAGCCTCCCTTGTCTGCTTTGGAAGGCCTCCCATCCACTCCAGACCTGCCTGGAGGCCTCCCTCGACTGCTCCCGGGGCCCTCGAAGCCACCCTAGGCCTTTCTGGAGGACCTGCTCGACCGCTCGGGCGGCTTCTGACGCACCCCTCGGCCATCCGGCGCCCAGCAGCTCCCAGGGCCAGGCACCGGCCTCCCCCTCCGGCCGCCCCTGGGGCCGGGGGTGGCTCGGACTCGGCGCCCCCAACGTGTCGTCCCGTCCCCCCCCCGCCCCGCACCGCCGAACATTCGCTGCAGCCGAGGGCTTGCCGCTCGACGCCTACCCCACCCGCCCAGCCCCCCGCTGCGGCCCGGCGCTGCCCCGGCCGCTGCGCCCCGCCTCTCATCGCTCCCCCCCACCCGGCAACCGGCCGCCGGGCACGGCAAGTCCCAGGGCAGGGAACAGGTGCTGCCGGGACCCCCGTGCTGGCTGCCGGCTTCCCGGGGCTGCCCCGGGCACGGACAGGTCGCCCCCCCGCCCCGGCGAATGTTCACCGAACCGGCTGCCGGCTGCCTTCGAGCACCCCCCGCCCCCCGCCACTATCGTCCCCCCCGCCCCCCCTCCGCCTCCGCTGCCGCTTCTCCCCGCACCGCCTCCACTGCCTCCCCCCGCCGCCGGCGAACGAGTCGGCGGATCCGTAGGGTGCCGGGAGCCCGAACGGCGAGCGGCTCCGGCTGCTGCCGGGGCCGCGGGGCTTCGAGCCGCTCCGGCCGCGGCCGGGACCCCGTGCCGGAAGCCGGCATCCCGGGACGGCCCCGGGACGGCCCCGGTCGCCGGCCGGGTGACGTTCAGCGAAGCGGCTGCCGCCAGTCTTTGGGCCTCCCCCGTGCCGGGGCCGCGGGGCTTCGAGCCGGTCCGGCCGCGGCCGGGATCCCGGGCCGGACGATGGCTTCCCGGGCCGGTCCCGGTCGCCTCCCGGGTGACGTTCACCGAAGCGGCTGCCGGCTGTCTTCGAGCCCCCCCCCCCCCTCCGCCTCCGCTGCCGCTTCTCCCCGCACCCCCTCCACTGCCTCCCCCCGCCGCCGGCGAACGAGTCGCCGGATCTGTAGGGTGCCGGGAGCCCGAACGGCGAGCGGCTCCGGCTGCTGCCGGGACCGCGGGGATTCGAGCCGCTCCGGCCGCGGCCGGGACCCCGTGCCGGAAGCCGGCATCCCCGGACAGCCCCGGGACGGCCCCGGTCGCCGGCCGGGTGACGTTCACCGAAGCGGCTGCCGGCTGTCTTCGAGCCCCCCCCCCCCTCCGCCTCCGCTGCCGCTTCTGCCCGCACCCCCTCCACTGCCTCCCCCCGCCGCCGGCGAACGAGTCGGCGGATCCGTAGGGTGCCGGGAGCCCGAACGGCGAGCGGCTCCGGCTGCTGCCGGGACCGCGGGGATTCGAGCCGCTCCGGCCGCGGCCGGGACCCCGTGCCGGAAGCCGGCATCCCGGGACGGCCCCGGGACGGCCCCGGTCGCCGGCCGGGTGACGTTCAGCGAAGCGGCTGCCGCCAGTCTTTGGGCCTCCCCCCGTGCCGGGGCCGCGGGGCTTCGAGCCGGTCCGGCCGCGGCCGGGATCCCGGGCCGGACGATGGCTTCCCGGGCCGGTCCCGGTCGCCTCCCGGGTGACGTTCACCGAAGCGGCTGCCGGCTGTCTTCGAGCCCCCCCCCACCTCCGCCTCCGCTGCCGCTTCTGCCCGCACCCCCTCCACTGCCTCCCCCCGCCGCCCGCGAACGAGTCGCCGGATCTGTAGGGTGCCGGGAGCCCGAACGGCGAGCGGCTCCGGCTGCTGCCGGGGCCGCGGGGATTCGAGCCGCTCCGGCCGCGGCCGGGACCCCGTGCCGGAAGCCGGCATCCCCGGTCAGCCCCGGGACGGCCCCGGTCGCCGGCCGGGTGACGTTCACCGAAGCGGCTGCCGGCTGTCTTCGAGCCCCCCCCCCCCTCCGCCTCCGCTGCCGCTTCTGCCCGCACCCCCTCCACTGCCTCCCCCCGCCGCCGGCGAACGAGTCGGCGGATCCGTAGGGTGCCGGGAGCCCGAACGGCGAGCGGCTCCGGCTGCTGCCGGGACCGCGGGGATTCGAGCCGCTCCGGCCGCGGCCGGGCCCCCGTGCCGGAAGCCGGCATCCCGGGACGGCCCCGGGACGGCCCCGGTCGCCGGCCGGGTGACGTTCAGCGAAGCGGCTGCCGCCAGTCTTTGGGCCTCCCCCGTGCCGGGGCCGCGGGGCTTCGAGCCGGTCCGGCCGCGGCCGGGATCCGGGGCCGGACGATGGCTTCCCGGGCCGGTCCCGGTCGCCTCCCGGGTGACGTTCACCGAAGCGGCTGACGGCTGTCTCCGAGCCCCCCCCCCCCCCCCCCTCCGCCTCCGCTGCCGCTTCTGCCCGCACCCCCTCCACTGCCTCCCCCCGCCGCCGGCGAACGAGTCGGCGGATCCATACCGTCCCGAGAGCCCGAGGCGGCGGCACCCAGTGCGGGTCCGGCCGAGGCCGGGACCCCGTGCCTGTCGCAGGCTTCCCGGGACGGCCCCGGAACGGCCGCGGTCGCCGGCCGGGTGACGTTCTCCGAAGCGGCTGCCGGCTGTCTTCGAGCCCCCCCCCCCCTCCGCCTCCGCTGCCGCTTCTGCCCGCACCTCCTTCACTGCCTCCCCCCGCCGCCCGCGAACGAGTCGGCGGATCCGTAGGGTGCCGGGAGCCCGAAGGGCGAGCGGCTCCGGCTGCTGCCGGGACCGCGGGGATTCGAGCCGCTCCGGCCGCGGCCGGGACCCCGTGCCGGAAGCCGGCATCCCGGGACGGCCCCGGGACGGCCCCGGTCGCCGGCCGGGTGACGTTCAGCGAAGCGGCTGCCGCCAGTCTTTGGGCCTCCCCCGTGCCGGGGCCGCGGGGCTTCGAGCCGGTCCGGCCGCGGCCGGGATCCGGGGCCGGACGATGGCTTCCCGGGCCGGTCCCGGTCGCCTCCCGGGTGACGTTCACCGAAGCGGCTGACGGCTGTCTCCGAGCCCCCCCCCCCCCCCCCCCTCCGCCTCCGCTGCCGCTTCTGCCCGCACCCCCTCCACTGCCTCCCCCCGCCGCCGGCGAACGAGTCGGCGGATCCATACCGTCCCGAGAGCCCGAGGCGGCGGCACCCAGTGCGGGTCCGGCCGAGGCCGGGACCCCGTGCCTGTCGCAGGCTTCCCGGGACGGCCCCGGAACGGCCGCGGTCGCCGGCCGGGTGACGTTCTCCGAAGCGGCTGCCGGCTGTCTTCGAGCCCCCCCCCCCCTCCGCCTCCGCTGCCGCTTCTGCCCGCACCTCCTTCACTGCCTCCCCCCGCCGCCCGCGAACGAGTCGGCGGATCCGTAGGGTGCCGGGAGCCCGAAGGGCGAGCGGCTCCGGCTGCTGCCGGGACCGCGGGGATTCGAGCCGCTCCGGCCGCGGCCGGGACCCCGTGCCGGAAGCCGGCATCCCGGGACGGCCCCGGGACGGCCCCGGTCGCCGGCCGGGTGACGTTCAGCGAAGCGGCTGCCGCCAGTCTTTGGGCCTCCCCCGTGCCGGGGCCGCGGGGCTTCGAGTCGGTCCGGCCGCGGCTGGGACCCCGTGCCTGTCGCAGGCTTCCCGGGACGGCCCCGGAACGGCCGCGGTCGCCGGCCGGGTGACGTTCACCGAGGCGACTGCCGGCTGTCTTCGAGCCCCCACCCCTGCCGTGGCCGCGGGGATTCGCCCCGGTCCGGCAGCTGACGGTTCCCTGTGTCGGACGCCGGCTTCCCGGGACTGCCCCGGGACAGCCCCGGTCGCCTCCCGGGTGACGTTCACCGAAGCTGCTGCCGCCTGTCTTTGTCCCCCCCCCCCCGTGCTCTCCCTCAGGCGGGAGGTAGACGTGCTCTCCCTGGGCGAGTAGACGTGCTCTCCCTGGGCGAGTAGACGTGCTCTCCCTGGGCGAGTAGACGTGCTCTCCCTCGGCGAGTAGACGTGCTCTCCCTCGGCGAGTAGACGTGCTCTCCCTGGGCGAGTAGACGTGCTCTCCCTGGGCGAGTAGACGTGCTCTCCCTCGGCGAGTAGACGTGCTCTCCCTCGGCGAGTAGACGTGCTCTCCCTCGGCGAGTAGACGTGCTCTCCCTGGGCGAGTAGACGTGCTCTCCCTCGGCGAGTAGACGTGCTCTCCCTGGGCGAGTAGACGTGCTCTCCCTGGGCGAGTAGACGTGCTCTCCCTGGGCGAGTAGACGTGCTCTCCCTGGGCGAGTAGACGTGCTCTCCCTGGGCGAGTAGACGTGCTCTCCCTGGGCGAGTAGACGTGCTCTCCCTCGGCGAGTAGACGTGCTCTCCCTGGGCGAGTAGACGTGCTCTCCCTGGGCGAGTAGACGTGCTCTCCCTGGGCGAGTAGACGTGCTCTCCCTCGGCGAGTAGACGTGCTCTCCCTGGGCGAGTAGACGTGCTCTCCCTGGGCGAGTAGACGTGCTCTCCCTCGGCGAGTAGACGTGCTCTCCGCGGAGATCGCGCTTGTCGCCAAGGGGTCGCTGTTGCGCTCTGCCTCCGCCTACGTCATCGTACAAGCCGGCGTGATTTCTGCGACCTGCCGCTGGGCGGAGGTCGGCTGGTTGTGCGCTCGCGGAGCTGACGGCCCTCCAGTTCCGTATATGAGGGAACAAGCGACGCCGAGCACTCCCAGGGCAGCGCTGCCGAGCGGCTGCTCCAAGCCACCCGCCAGGCGGCTGGGCAGGGGTCCGTCTGGCTTCTCGGTGGCTTTCGCCCGGGTCAGAGAGGGGACCCGCGGGGGTCGAACAAAGGCGCGGCGGTTTGGAGCGGCCGCTGGCGCACCCTCAGCGGTGTTGGATGGGTTTCGCTCGTCCGTGAGCCGGAGCCCAGCCCGGGCTCGGCAACGAAAGCGGGGAAAAGAAAAAAAGTTGACGAGTGGCTGGCGCCGGCCACTGCCGAAGTGTGGAACCCCCGAAGCGACGTTTGCCCGGTGGGGCACGGGGGCAGAGAAAGCCGGGGAGACGTGGTGCCGGCGTCGGTCCCACCAAGAATGGAAAGCAAGCCCGTCCAGGCACGGCGAGAGAGAGCCCGGTAAGGGGCAGAGAGAGTTCCCAGCACTGGACCCTCTTCACGGGGGTTCCCCCCCATGGCCAAAGCCGCAGCCCGCGGGGGCACGGCATCTAAGGGAAAAGCCAGCGGCGGTGACTGGCCACTCGTATGCTATGGAGCCCGGCATGGGGGGAGGAGGGCAAGCCGGTGCCCCAGCACGGCTTCCTCCTGGCTCCAGAGGGGCGCCCCGTGATGGAGATGTAACTCGGTGCAGCTTGAGGGAAAATGCAAGCCCACATTTCGGGGAGGCAGAGGTGCCCTGTGAGCCGGTGCGGCCCGGTGCAGCTTGCCCCCCCCCCCCCCATCTCTGGAGGGCGCCCCGTTTGCTCCTCCGGCGTGTTGCCCGCACGCCGAGCCCCGTGCCTGCTGGCTGCTCCCGAGGGCGGTGGCGGGTGCGCGTGGCTGTGTCTGTCCCAGAAGAGCGAGGCCGTGGGGCCTCCGCTGGCTTCCTTTCCTTCTGTCCTTGTTGATCGATGAGGCCTTTCGGGTCGCGTCGGAAAGGGCCCCCGGCCGGCAGGGCAAGGGCGGTCTTCCTTTCCACTTCGCTTCCCGTCGCGTGTGAGGTGTCGTCCTCGTTCCCCCAGCCCCGAGCGGCTCGAGCGGGGGGGAGCCGTGGCGTTAGCGGCCCGGCGCGTGCCTTGCCGCATCCTCCCCTTTCCACCTCCCCCCCGGCGCTGGGGCAGGGTTCGGGGACCGGTCTACCGCAACCGGCTTTGTGACTGCTGCGTGGCCCCGTGAGTTTTCAGGTGTCCTAAAACGCGTGAGGCGCCGGTGTCGTCCTCGGTTCCGGGTACCCGCGGGTGCCGGCCGCGAGCAGCTGCGTGTGGCGGGGGTTGGCCGAGCCGAGAGCGAGGCGGCGGCGTCGCAAAAGTTAAAAGGGGCTAAAAGCGGCGCCGCGCGTGAGGCCTCACCTGCCCGGGTGGGGTCCCCGAGGGTTCCTCCCTAAATGAAACCTCTAGCCTGAGAGGGGCGGCTTTGTGGCCCGTACCCCCGCCCGCTGCCGAGCGAGCCGCCCCGGCTCTAAGG